>NC_140569.1:9972463-10267463 GCF_057381845.1 Rhamphochromis longiceps | reverse complement strand
CCTCAGATGATGACAGTAACCTGTGCAATTGTTTGTGTACGTTTGTTTATTTCACGGCGTACAATCAAAGGGGTGAAAAACTGCACAGGGAATAATACTAATTAAAAAGCATTCAAAACTCCTTCAGGCTCAGGATAACCACAACTTCACCTTTTTATTACTGTCACTCAGTCGTTCATTATAGTTGATACCAGAGGTGTGGACTCGAGTCACATGACTTGGACTCGAGTCAGACTCGAGTCATTAATTTTATGACTTTAGACTTGACTTGAAAAAATGTTCTAAGACTTGTGACTTGACTTGGACTTTTACACCAATGACTTGGGACTTGAATTGGACTTGAACCGGTTTATTTGAAAAGACTTGATATTTTACCCCAAATATAAAATTTAACATGCATATTATATAGAGATTGAAAATGTGACGTCATTCACGGGTAGAACCGCAAAGGATTCTGGGAACTCGTGGCAAGCGGTACTAGCGCACGCAGGCTTTCAATTAAAATCAGTTATACAGCGATAAAAAGAAACACAAAAATGTCAAGAAGCTGTTGTATTATTAACTGCAATAGCCGGTCGCATGACAGCCACGGGAAGCCGACGGGTAAAGAGATCGGTTGTTATCGGATTACGACGTTGAAGAGAAATTGTTCAAGCCATGTTTCCGAAGTAACAAAGAGGTGACGGATGGACTGGATAGCAGCCATTCAAAGATCAAATATAACGTCCCAGAACACTCCAGCTCACAGGTTAGTCTGCTCCAAGCATTTACACGAAGGTCAGTGTTTTTTAGTAGTTAATACGTCATTTTCATAACATAATTAGTGATATAGGTTACAAGCAAGTCTGGCGCTGAACAGAAATTGTCGCGCTATGCTCCTTTATTTATTGTGCATAAATAGTGAATTGTCCTGACACAATATTGCGTTTCGCTTCTGTTATTATGGTACATTGACAAAAACATATACTTTTATTCACAGGATAAAACAGGTTTTTTGTATCACTAATTGCCCAGTACGATTACAGCATACAATATTGTTGTCACTGCTACATTTCTGTGATGGGTACCAGAAATTATTTCCACTACTAATTAATTACCGTTGAGCTCAAAGGTCCTATTAATAAACGGTTAAGGAATGTGTATTTATGACGACAATTTGTGAGACTGGTAAACTTATGATACGTACGATGGTCTTTCGTTCTACACGGTGCATTTCAAGGTCCTGTACCCATCCGTCGGTAAACTGTACCTGGGCTTGTTGCAGTGACCTGAAGTTACTAAACTTCATGAGTGTATGCACTCACTCCAACAACCGTATGATTATAAATATGCATATAAATATGCTAAGATGAGATAGCTGACTTCATCTAACTAGCAAATGTTGTCCAGGCTACGTTGGTGATGCAGTTTTTTTTTTAATGTGTATGATATTTTTGTCATGCGATTTTAAAGCTGGTCCTACAACCGCATCCAAGAATAACATGCAGCTTATCTCAGAACTGTCGGTGAAAATTATTCTTGGAGCTAGGTTTAATTGAGCTGCATTTTAAAGAGGTGCAATTTCACAATTTGTGTATATTTTCTAAGTTCACTATTTTGTCATGTGTTGAGAAAAACACAGATTTTAAAATTACATGGTCTAATATTTACATTTAGCATAACTGCAACATGCCTTTTTTCGTTTTTTTTTTTTTTTTTAAAGACTCGAAAGGACTTGAAATTCAAAGTTTCAGACTTGTGACTTGACTCGGACTTTTACACCAGTGACTTGAGACTCGACTCTGACTTGCCTGACATTACTTGAGACTTGACTTGAGACTTGAGGATAAAGACTTGAGACTTACTTGAGACTTACTTGAGACTTGCAAAACAATGACTTGGTCCCATCTCTGGTTGATACCTTGTTAGCTGCTTATCAAACTTATCAAAGTAAGAGAAGCGAGGTACACCTTGGATAGGTGTTGCTTTTTAAAGACATAAACATCAGTAAAAAAAATCAGTTTCCTAATCTCTTTGTCTCCATCTTGCATAAATAATTCTTCCCAAAATTTTGTTTATAAGGACATGACATGAAACCTAGCTTTAGAACAAATGAGCAAATGCTATTTATGGTCTCCTCACAACAATGATAAGAACGAGAAACTGGGCCAATATGGCATGTTTGTTAATACAGAGATATACATGTTAATGTGATCTAAGATTAATTCAATGCGTGTCGTGCCCAGGGCTGAACTAGGACAAAAAAAAAAATCAGCCTGGGCATTTTGACTAGAGAGCGGCCCACCAGGTATTACAGGAAAAGCCATAAAGCCTTTGAATGAAAACAAACGCTGTTGTGACAGTGATGTACAGTCTTGTTGGTATATGTATGATTTCTATGCATTTTACATCAGTTAAAAACTTTGGTTGTAAGATTCAGATAATTATTAATTAAAAGCTAGACATTTTAAATGAGAATAAGAAAAAAAAAGTGTTTCTTTTTGCCCCCCCCCTTTCCCTGTTAATGCCCTACCTGGCCCCCTGGCAAAACTTTGCTAGGCCCGCCCCTGCACAGTTACCAGCTGTCAGCTATGTAGAAAAGGATCCTGGTGTTATTTGTCTCTCAGAAACAGTTCATAACTTCCCTTCAAGTCATTCATGTCACCTAAAAGGTCAACCTGTTTCTCCATCACAGCTCTGATGATTCAGTATGGACATCTCCTGGTTTCATCTTCATGTTTCCCTCTCGCCAGACATTCAAACCGATATCATGACCAGCAGCTTTTACAGCTGTGGCTCCAACATCAGCTGATACTAGAAATTAATATTAAATAAATTCTAATAACAGCTGATCAAGCTTTAACGTGCTGCCGTTGTTTAGCGTGATATCCGCTGGTTTCCTCTTTCTGGCGCAAAGTGGGCGATAAACAAGCAAGAGAGAAAAGCCGATCAGCTGATTATTGATCAGTTTCATGATTGAAGTAGCAACAGCAGAGGGAGGGGAGAGAATGAGAGAAGAAGAGGCAGCTGTGCAGCGTAAAGACAGAATAACTCCAGCTTTGTGTATTTTTCATTCTAGCTGAAGTCCGGGACAAACTGTGTTCCTTTTCAACTCAATACGAAACGCGTAATATTTTTTCTGAATACGGGACGATTCCGTTTTTTACGGGACCATTGGCAACTCTACTAACTAAACTTATGAACAAAATAAAGTTTACTATCAGTAACATCATAGCACCCACCCAGCAGTAATATAAACTCCGTCATGCTAGCTAGTGATTGTAACCGACTGTAAAAAGTCAGCACAACGAAAATAAACTCCACCTTAACTTGGTTTATATCTGACCCAGATAGACTGCAGGTCATAACTCTTACCTGAAGCTCAGTTCACCTGACACTCGGACTGGCGGCCGCCTCGGGTCTCTCCTCCTCCTGCCTCCCCTTTCCCTCATCCACCTGCTGGCCTCTGTGGAAGGTCCGCCATAGCCAGCACCAAACAACTGAGTTATTTTTACACATCTGCCAGCATCTGGCCAATGCACCACCTTTCATTGTTTATACTGTTGCAAAAAACAAAACAAACAAACAAACAAACAAACAAAAAAACAAACAAACCCATAAAAATGAAAAACCACCATCGGCCCACCGGGCAAATGCCCGGTATGAAATCTTCATTTACTGATTAATCATCTGTAAAAATTGTATTCCTTCCAGGAATGGAGACCTCTCTGTGTGGAGTGAATTTTATTCCTTGCTTTTCTTTTTCCTTTTTGCTCCAAACAATTTCACATCAATTGTATTGTTATATATGACCCTAAAATGGGGTATCTATTTGTATGTATTAAATTTGTACAAATTCAAAACTTACATTTGAATTAGAAATTATTTCTTCACTTGCTTTCAGACACTTAACCCTTACCAGGACTACAGCTCAAAGAGCAGGGTGTAAAATCTCTTAGACATGTCTTATTCTTAAATTAGCTAAACTGGTCTTTACTGACCAAAGCACTTAAAGTGTACGCACATTCAAGTAGCGCTTCTAATACTATACTACATTGTTTTTATTCTCACACACACTTGCACTGCTGCTTTGTAGCAGTTGTGTCTCTGTATTATGTGTTTAATCTCTTCATATTTGTGTGTTATTGTTAAGCGAACTGCTCTGGTGCGTGAAGTGAAGCCACATAATGGAAAGATTTTATGAGTATGTTAAAAAATCTTCAGGAACCAGGACTTAGAGATAGACAAGTTAACAAAAAAAAGAGTCTCAAAAAGGCAGAAAGAAAGCTTAATATCCAAGTTTTGAGGGGCAAAGCCAGGGGCTATGATAGGTTGGCACATTTACAGGCAGACAGCCAAATGTCTAAGCAGAGATGTCATATCAAGTGGGCCAGACCAGCAAAACTCTATGGAATACCTTTACATTCCCGTAATTTTGTTATCTCGTGTTAGTAAAGCTACTGGCCAGCTGGTGCCTTTCTATATGCTCATATTCTCCTTGTTCCTGCATGTTTTATTTTGGTTTTTTGCAAAGACATACATGCTAGATTAATCTGTAATTTTAAATTGGCTTTAGGGCAGTGATTTTTTTTGTCTCACTGTATTTTCCCCATGATGGATGGGCGGCCTATCCGGAGTGTATTTGCAATTGACCAGTTGACCAAATTTGTCTCTTTGGTGGGCAGGTTTTGGTCCACAGGTCACATGTTTGACAACCCTGATCTAAGGCAATGATTTACAGTGAAGCGAAGTCCACACCAGAGAGCACAATCTATGTAGGAAGATAGGAAAAGCAAGAAGCACATCGAGGTATATACAGACAGTATGACAATCGTCTCCTTGTAAAATGATGATTTTAGAATCTATTTCTTTTGAAGTTGTAAAAGTTTGGCGTAGCTGCTTCCTGGAGCCTGAACACAGATGGCAATGCTGATGTCTCTGATAAGCAGAGAATGCTGTATCAAAGGAAACTCAATCGATCCCTGCAGAGCGGAGCCTCATCTAGCTCCCAACAGCTCTTTACTTGCTGACGTACGCAACTTCATCACACGACACTCGCTGTCCAACAGCTGGCTTGTTTGAAGGTAGTTAAAAGACAGTTGTCAGAAACTCAAGCCCCCGGCCAACAGTTGCTATAGAAACAGGACATATGTATAGTGCCCCCACTGCCTCCCCCTTCCTTTTCCCCATGCCATCCCGCAATCCCTCGTCACACTGTGATCTTCTTCTGCCAGCACCGATCCAGTGCTGCTGGTAAAAATAGAACAGTATCAGGGCATCTATATTTCATAGAGAACAGCCATGGACGACACTAGATTGCATCTACTACTGAATCCTCCCGAGGCTGTCTGATTTTAGATATTTGTGCTTTAAGATTATATGTAGCTCACAATGAAAAATTTAGACACAGACAAGTGCAGATGAGTTTTGCCAGTTCCCAAGAGAGTGTATTAATAAAACCTGCGCAACCAAAAAGTAAGGGGGAGCTGAATCTTCCTCCAAGTCTCAGGGTTGAGATTGTGGCTGAAAAAAGTACAGCGGAGGTGAGGAGTGATTGCAGAGGGATCGGAGGGAGCACTGCGCTAAATTGATCTGGCAGTGTCAGTTATTGCTCCGAGGTGTTGCTCTCTGCGTGCAGTCACACATAATGGCACCGCACTGTGGCATACAGTGTTTTATGAGCCACACAAACACGAGATAGCTTATAAATATTCAGACGTGGAAAGAAGGGCATGCTGTGAAAACCTGCCTCATTTAGCATATTACATGTTTTGTTAAAATGCAGAGGCAAGATTTTTTTTCTTTATTTACATACAGAACATATTGGTGTCCTTGGATTAACAGGCAGTGGGATATTTGCAATACTAGAAATCCGTTGGCATCAATAACAACCTAAACAACTAGCAGAACTTGTGATGATATCTACAGAGCCTAAATTATGCTGTACCCTCTCCCTTCTTAACAAGACAACAAAAATAACCCTGCATAAAATAAGACAGTAAGCAACCTGGGGGGCATCTAATCACTTTCTGAATAGATAATTGTTTTGTCTAAATATTCTAAGAAGGGTTGCCAGATCTTATTAAATGTCTTGCAAGAACCTGCAAGAGAGTATCTAATTTTTTCAAGTTTGATGTGAGTCAAAACTTCCCTGAGCCAGCTGTTATGAGTCGATTGAGACACCTGGGTAATAGGGCTGTAAAGGAAAGTACACTACACTTTATAGATGGGATATTAGTCAGTTTAAGTGGGGGGATACCAAATTGAGCTGAGGAGGGGTCAAGGCTAAGTTCTACATTCAGCACTGTAGCAAGAGTGTCAAATATTTGGCTCCAAAAATTAGAGAGGCTTGGACAGGACCAAAACATGTGAGTATGGTTGGTTGAAGACTGTTGGCATCTATTGCAACTGTCGCTGGCGGTTGGATAAATTTTCGCAAGCCAAGCATTTGTGTACTTTAAAAAGAATACTCACATTGAAATAAACCATGAAATATATGGAGGATGAAAAATTAGGGTTCACTGACTATCTGGTATCAGTACCCCTATTTCCTCCTCCCTGGTCCGCTTAGGATGAGCCATCCGAGCACTATCAGGAGAAACAATGAGGCTAGATATCACGGAAACAGAGTGTCTCTGAGCAGATTCCTGAGTGAGCAAGGAGTCAATCAGCAGTGACCCTGGTGGATGATTAAGAAAATGAGGGTATGTATTTGACAAAGTCTCTGGTTTGAAGGAAATGGAAGAAATGAGAGTGGGGCAACCCAAATCTGGTTGTAAGCTCTGTGAGATTAGTAAAGGTGTTTTCTGTAATTCAGAACATCTGAATAGCACACTGAGTAACAAGCCTCACTCATTCAAGACCTTGAAATATATGTAGGCCAGTTCATTAAAACAGTTTCACTTGAAGCTAACAGAAGTGTGGATAGGAATGAAGGAAAAAAGGATTCAGTTTATATGCCTTACATTGTCTCATATATTAAAAAAAATCACTGTATCAATATGTTTTGCTCAGATTTACTTCTACAAGAAGCTGTTGTGTAAGACTGTTACAGCACTCATGCAGAAGCCCATTTCAACCTGTCCACATCTCTGATTCTTTTCAGCAATTCACATAATTCACTGACAACTGGGCCAATTAGAGCTCTGAAGGACTGAGATCAAGTACCCGGGAACAGAGCAGAAATGTGAGGTGATTTTGGCATGGTGACCAGACCTTGTTAGTGCAACTTCCCACATTCGTTACAAGACGCACTGTGGCCCAAAAACTATTCTTCCTAAGACACTCAATAATAACGAGCAATACAAACCCAACAAAAAACTGCTTCATAGTATGCAAATTATGAAAAATTGATCCATATCAAAGTGGATAAATATTGTCTGATAGAGCTGGAGAAACCAATCTATCATTTAAATGAAGGAAATCATATTTGTAATATGGTTTCCAGTTTTTCTTGGACCTCAGACACACAGGCCTGGAGACCAATTGGCTGGACTGTCTCTCAACTATCTGTCTCAGCTGGTTGGCAAGTGATTGATCGAGGTTGAAATTGGACACAAAGTGATTTACAGTGCTGCATTACAATAATATTCCTTATGACTGAGCACATTGTCAGCTGTTTGCATGGAATATGCCAACTTGTCTGCAAACACTTGTAAACTACTTGCCAAGAAGTAGTTAAACTATGAAAAGTGCAACGCAAAACATCTGTTTGCTTATTGCTTATAAAGTAAAAGTTACTCCTTTTCAAGGAAAACTAAAATGCAACTTAATTAAAAATTTACTTTGAAGGTGAATGTTGTATTATATGCAGCAAAGTGGAAGTTAATGTCTTGTGTGCAAACTGTGGGCTACTGTGGCAATCTGATATTGACCAAAACAGTCCCAAGTAGGTTTTTGTGCAACACAATCTTTTCTACTAATTTCACTTGGCAACAACCAGAAACCACTCACAATTGGTCAGGTAATAGATATTTTTGCCAAGTGACTGGAAGTTGCCAGCAGCTCACCAGCTGGTTGCTATCTCTGTGTGACTGAGACTGACTCCATCTATGACTGAGAATGAGATTCCTGTGCACATGAAAAAAGCAACAGAATTCTCTTTTTAAAAAAGTAACTGTACAGGTAGTTGGAAAAAGACCTATGCAAATTACAGCTTGGCCATGTCAGAAGTGGCAATGAAATTCATCAGGGCTAAAAAAGAAGCTTGCTCAAGTAAAGTGAAATAGTTCACATCGACTGGAATAATTCCAGAGGAGACCAATTCGGTTTGGCTGTATCATCTGTATGTTTCCACATATTTAAAATGAATGGATATGAACAGACCACTACAAATTCACCATTACTGATAAATGTCTTTATGAATAAGGTGGAGACTGATATATACACACTAACAATGAAGCGAGTTTGGAAGTGCCAATAACTGCATTTCCTCTAATGGCCACTTGTCACTTTTTAAATGCCCAGCTTTGTAACTTGTAGCTCCAAATAACTAAAATGGTGCTGGCCAAAATGCTAATGTTTAGACCTTAAAAACCCACATACTATAACTATACTGCCAAAAGTATTTACTCATCTGCCTTTGCATGCATACAAATCTGAATATCATCCTATTCTTTCACAAATGTTTGTAGAGGCAGTCTGTGTGGCTAGGTGTTTGATTTTATACACCTGTGACCATGGAAGTGATTGGAGCAAATTCAATGATTTGAATAAGGGAGTGAAAACCTTTAGCAATATGGTTTTTAGAGAACTGGAATTACCCATGTAACCAGTGTTTTATAGTGTGACATTTTGTCAAAGCTGTATATACACTGCACGTTAGGCAACAAAAGCACCATTCAAATACAATACAGGATCATGATACAGTAAATTAAATAAGAATTCTGCCAGTAGTTCAGGCAGTGAACTATAATCAACCTCAGCAACACATTCAAGGTATCAAGAGAGGTAGAAAGACTGCTCAGCTAATCGTGTGTGTTATTTTCTGAATTTCAATAACTCTATTTATAATTCACTTATTCACCACCTCAGAGGATTGTGGCTTTAAAGAGCATAGCTGGACTTATCATTTATCTTGTATGTGTTAGATTCCAGGGAAGATAAAACACCTCTACTCACATCCAATCATCATCATGGCCACAGCAAAGATTTTCTCTCCGTCTGTCGTTGGGGCGATGTTACCAAAGCCTATACTTGTCAGGCTAGTCATGGTGAAATATAAAGAAGTGATGTAGACAGAGTCATTGTTAGGCCCTCCATCCCAGTTCCCTGAGCTGTCGTTGTAGTAGTATGGTGTGCCCACTGTCTCAGCCAGGATGTAGAGCCAGCTGTCCTTCCGAATGATGTTGGTTTCCTCATCAATAATCTCATAATAACCAATGCTGTACCTGCAAAGTGCAAAAATCAATCATGTATTTTACATTCCATTTCATTCTTAATATTCAGTTCATAATTACATCTACTTACCAGTAGAATTTGAGTCTTAAACAAGGCCTAAAAAAAGCTTCTAGAAATGCTTCCTGATGCTTCCAGATAGACGTCTTCTATCAATATACCGCTACACACAGAAGCCTTCACACTATGAGTCTATTTTTTTTTCTTTTGGCACACTTTCCAAAGCAAAATCTCCAAGACAGCAGCTTGAATTTCAAAAAATAAAAAAAAAATAACCCACTGTTTATAACTTTTTAATGGTACCCATAATGATTTTTTTGCTTACCCCATGTCACTGTGTGCTTTCTAGCTCCAAAAATCTATAGAAACAATGACTTTCCATATAAAAAAAATATTGCCGAGTACTTTCTACTGAGCCTACATGAAAAATATTATGTCAACAAGTCCTTCTGAGTTATAGAATGAAATTTCTATTGACTGCTAATGGTTATGCATTGCACACAAACAGTGTAGACTCAAGATTCAAACCATGAGTCATCAACTGCAGAAGTTTCTATAGAGATGAAATGTACATACATATTTAAACTGACTTGTTTTCAGTTTGCTGTCCTGCTTTATGAAACAATGTTTAAACGGTGAGGAAGAGGTAAGTAAGGAAAATAAAATATCCCATTGCACATCCTCCAGACTGAGCTGTTGATGCATAGCACGATGAATTCAAGTAGATCAGCACTTTCTGAAATACTCAAACCAGCCTGTCTGGCACCAACAATCATGCCACATGACTGATTTGATATTTACATTAATGAGCAAACAAACAAGTGTATCTAACAAAATGACCAGTGAATGTACAGTCATTCATCTAGTTAGGGAAAGTGGCAGTGATTGGGGGACAGTTTTTTTGGTTTTAAGGCAAAAAAATTAATATCCACCAATTCACTTTAATTTCAGGGAACTGACCTCTGAACTTTTCAGATTGAGTGAAAAAGACACACAGCTTAAAATACATCTGCCTGAGTTCACTATTAACATATAAAAGCTCAAAGATACCTAGTTTCTTGCAGAAAGCCCTGGAGATGAAAAAATACCCCTAGCAATGCAAGAAACGCTGTTTTCATTCTTTCTTTCTGTTGTGGGTTTCTCTATGGAAAATTACAGAATGCATTTCCCCTCATCTGACTGTATCATCTGAATATATTTTTATATAGCCCCGAGGAAGCAAAACTCAATAGTTTTTATTGCATGGTTTGATTATGACTTTCTTATTTACAGCCTTGGTGTTCATGTCATGCTGCAACCACCTCCATTTTTTCCCTTGTTATAAAAACAGTGACAGCAACAAGGAGAGAGGGAGGCTACGGCTGTTGCTCCTGTCATCTCACTTGATGATGGTTTAACTTTTCTCAAGTCGGCGACACGGTTCGGCATGTGACCATGGCAACCACAGAAACCATTTGGAGGGAAACGATACAGGAGCTATTTTTACCGGTATTATTGTCTGCTTCAGCCTATCAAGTTTGATTACACTGTCTGGATCCAAAGACAATCTTTATGACACTGGTTACAGCCTCCGTTTGAAATCTATGTTAATATGTGTAATTAAATGTAGTTACGAGGGCTTTTCACGAGACCTCTTATGAAAATGAAAAAATATCTACAAAGGAGAAATGTTCATCATAAACTGCCAAACATATTCTCTGTTTTTATGCATGCAGGACATTAACTCGTCATGATGGGCTCTGTCAGTCACTCTGCATGTGTAGACCTTCTTATAAACATAATAAATCAAGCACGACACACAATGGAGAGTTAATGCTTCTGCCACACTTGCCCCCTGTAGAGCAGAAGATCTGATTAGACTTTGGAGGCCTTTGCTCCATAAATTTGCATATTAATGGGAAGGGAAAAAAACTAATTCCCTTGAAACTACAATAACGCTTTCTTGACTTTAAAGTGTGGAAGAACATGCAGTTTAAAATGTGTGAGAACAAGGATGTTGACAAAAAGTAACTGATAATTAATGACCTCATTATCTTAATCAGTGACCTTGTTTCTATTAATTAGCTGGGCTGTTATTGCAAATGTGGCAGAAAATCAAAACATACTATGTAATTCAAACCTACAGTAAAGTACAGTAATACCTCAAATGTCACATGATTACCTGTTAAGATGATTTTAGCAATTAAACTAGAATTCTGGTTTTACTGTATGAGACAAAACTGTATTATTATTAATAAAGGGACTTGAACATACCAAATACAGGCCAGCCAGTGAGCAGCCAGTCCAAAAACACACACCAGCAGCACCAGGACCGCTGCTCCGTACTCAATGTAGTGATCCAGTTTACGAGCTACCCGACCCAGCCGGAGAAGCCGAACCACCTTAAGTGAGCTGAATAGACTGCTGATGCCCTAAAACAGGAGAAAAGTACACACAACAAAGGCAGGTATCAGAAACTATATTTCAAGATCTTTCAAACTGATATGATTTTACGTCAAGCTCTTGTGAATAATATCCAGCACTTTACTTTATCTACAATAATTGTTCTGCACTAATACAAAGCTTTTCTTTTAGAAACGCTGTTTATAAAAACATTTAAAACACATAATATTACACTGTGTTCTTGTTGGCATCCATGGATACCTTGTAGAGTAAAAAGTAACCAATGGTTTGATGAGCAGGTTGCTGTTTGGTTACTCTCATCTCACAACATTTCACATGTGTCAGGTGGAGGTGGAAATGTACCACAGAGTGTAGTGGTTACAAAAAAAAAAACAAAAAAAAAACAGGTAATTACCAAGTAATTTGTCTTTAAGTGTTAATATAATTTAAATATTTGTTGCTACTTTGGAGATATAATTTATACAACTGCATTATAATGTATTCATAAGTTTTAGCCAAATTTATTTAAACTCTTGAATTGTTAAAAAAAAAAACAATCTGCAAAGCCCTGCTTGCTATAAAAGCTATTTAACATGTAACATTTCAGCAGAATAATAGTTAGAGCAATAGCATTAGCAAAGTCTTTAAAAATTTCTTTACAAACGTTCACCAAATGTACACATATTTTTCTTTGGTCATCTACTTCACACTAGTAGTGGCTATATTCCCCACTAACAGCATGCACCACCCACTGTTTGTTAATCAGTGATATAAGGTAATAAATCCTAATTAACAAACATATTTTAATCTGTATCTGTTCAAACATGCAAAAGTAGCAGTGGAAATCCAAAATCCGAAAATGAAATAAGATTCAGTGTTCTACTGTGTAATGATGTAATGATATATCAGAATGCACAGAGTGAAAAACAAAACCTGAGATGCATTTTAAAGAATAAATATGAGTGTTTATGAAACATAACGTTACAGCAAACACAAAATACACAAATAAGACGAGGAATAACAAAAGACTCCAAGCATCTGCTCAGCTGATTTTGAAAACATTTATGTAAAATGAGATTAAATTTTGCAACTTCCTTCAATTACATATCCGGCAGCTAAATGTCTGCTCAGCTTAACTGTATGCTGAAGCACCAACACAGTGATTCAGACAGACAACTGCAATCGCATCAGTCTCCTTTGCAGTTCAGTGCTAGTGTCATAATGCAAGTGTGTGTGTGTGTGTGTGCACGTTCAGTCAAAGATATTGATTTTGCTAATGTGCTGTGGTCTGCAATGCCAGTACAACTGCAGTGCTCGCTGTCACTTGATCTGATCTAGCTGCCTGCCACACACCTCAGGTTCTCTGAAATCACTTTACAGCTCTGAGCTCTGCCATGATTTAATTATCAGTGCAATCGTGCTTCTGAGTTCTGCTGCAAACTCTACAAGCACAAGTTGGAAGAAAACTTTGCCAGTGAAGAGATACGAGAGAGATTTAATCAAAGGACAAGCTGGTAGATGTGCTTATTTGCCTTTTTGTGGAGATGCACTTAGATTAAATCATCATGTCTGTGCACTAAATATGGCAGTAGAGCCACAGTTATTCCAAAACACGCATGCCAGCATTAGAGCTCATCCATGATCACAGGATATCTTGTTTGTTTCAGTTAGATTTGATTTGTGGTTTTACCCAGAGTAATTACATTTTATGATGGATTTACACTGCCTCATAAAATGTATACCAACCTACTGGGGGCTGAAGGACAATGTGATTGGATGCTCATGTTGCTGATGCTACTGCAGTTTGGTGCAAGTGGAAACAGCACTGAGTAAATTAGAGTGATTAAAGTATACTCGGTTCTTGTTGTGCAGCTTAGTTTAAGATATCATGTAGAAAAACTAGAAATTCGCACAATTAGATTTAGTTTAATGTCTGAAAATTGAAAACTGGATTTGAAATACTTCCATTTCCTACACACCTGACAACCACGCAACTTTTTTAATACAATCTACTCTCACAACTAGGATTCTGTGGTATTTACATTTTTACGTAAAACTAAATGGACATTGCCGTGAGATTGCCTTTATTTTGCATGATTTGGGACAAAGCAAACGGTTCAGGTATCACTGAAGAAAAAAATCCTAGTGTTATAATAATATTCAATTTGTTTGCTGGGATGAGCCAAGAACACTACAGTTTAACTGTAACATAAGATATATTTTTCACTAATAATTTCTTTAAAACAAGCTTTTTATAGATAAAGTTTACTCTTAATAAAACTAATAATAAATGAATTCTAAAAAATCTCAGATGTGTAAAACAATGGTTGAATGTCATTTTATCCAATAGATAACAGCCGTTTTTGTTTTTAAATTTAAGCTTATCATTTAAAAAAAAAGGCACACTGTTGTTATCTCGTGTAACCGTTTAATTGATCTGGTCTTGCATGTGTCAGGTACATAATTAATTTCATATGACATTAATTTGGCAGCTGTAGCAACACTAAAAAGTTCAATATTAAAATACGTGGTAAAAATTCTAGTTTCTGGCTGTCATAGTCCTCAGTTTTTTGGGGGGGGTTTCTTTCTCTGTCGGTCTTTTGTGTCTCTGTCAGTCTCCTGTGTCTGTGTGTTTTATATCTTTTTTTAGCTGCTTCATGTTTTATTATAAAGGTTATTTCTCATGTGGCTTACTTCCTGTCTGTGTTCCTTTCTCACCCTTGTTATAGTTTGGCATAGCTCACCTGTGCTTCATTAGCCTCTGAACCCGGTTATAAATTTTGCTCTCCCTCAAGTTTTTGGCTGCATTGCTTTCCTTGACCCGGAGTTGTTAGGAGATTTAGTATTTGTCCTTTTGCTCTTTTGCAGTTTCCTGAATTTTCCTGCAGCAACTTTTGTTGTAACATAATTCTGCAAGTTTCAGTAAAAAGCCTTTTATTTAACTTCCTAACAGTGTGCAGGTTAATGACCACCTTAACCTACAGACTGGATCTATTTCAGAACTTTGCCCTTAAACTCAACTCTAAGGTAGCCAGTTAAGTAATGAAAGCCATCAGAGATAGCTAACGGCAAGAGGTGGTTCTTATACAATGTATATGTGGTATATATGTATACCACTCTATATTAGAAACACACTATCTTAAAAGACATTTTTAATCCCAGGATGACTCTTGTTGAAAATTTAACTATAGTCAGTTTGTCATAAATGATTGCTGATGTGAGGACTCAATCTGCTCTTGTGCAATTTTAATGAACCTCATTTTTAAATATTGCATAAGACAATCCTGGCATTAAAAAGCTTTGCAGAGAGAGCGAAAAAAAACAAGAATCCCATATCTTATCTTGACAGTTCATGCATTTATACTGCCATATCCTCGTTGAGAACATTGTGCACCTATTATAATTGTTAAGGCCTGATCGATGTGTGAATGTGTGTCTACAAGTAAAATAAAAACACATTCTATGATATTCTAATCAAACTGAAGCCTACTTGAGTGACAGCTCGGTGGTTCCAATTCTTCCCATCACGTTCCATGCATGAACACAGGCAGAAGAGGATGGGGGGGCCATGCAAACAGAATGGAAGGATAAAAAGAAGAAAACAAAAACGAAGCACAAGTAAGAGAAAACATACTTGATCATTGGTAAGCGATGAATAAACACAGTTTAAAAAAAATCAACATTCAATAATCAAACAAAAGGAAACACAAAGGAACATTCTTATCTGTGTTTTGAAAGTGTTTACAGTGCAAAGCACGCACTCAAAGCTTTATTATTTCAAACCACTTGCAACATGAGGTGGTCCATTTATTGTAGTTTTGGGTTATCGCCGAGTGAAAAACCAAATCGGTCAGTGTTTCAAATTGCCAAGAATAACTTTGACAGCGGCTCCCCGTTAATGAGCTTCTCTTTTCTATTCGGAAACCTGTTGGGGGAAAACAGCCATCAAAGTTATTCATGTCAGCTGTTAAGATCTGCTGCAGCAGCAAGATGTTTCCATACCAGTTTAATAACACAGGCAATTGTTTGCTCACTCTCATTTACCCTTGCCAAGGATTGCCTCAAAGCAATTTGGAACAAATTGGAGTCACTGAGTTGTCGCAGAGACACAATGGAAGATGATCCTGAGTTTGCGGTCATGGCTTTGATGTCGGTTTACAGCCAATGCATCCATTACCTCCATTGCCGTATCACATTTCTTACTCACAGCAGATGCATACATAAGTGTTAGGCTGCACTGTTTCATGTAAGGCTGCATCAAATAATTATCTTCGCTGCTGCAGATGTTTTTATGAATTAGGTGGTAAATGTCAAGTCCGTAAAATAGTATCTCAAAAGAAAGTTCAAGTAAATAGCTCTTTTTTTTACTAGCTTTGAAATCTATATAAAAAAATTATAATTATATCCAACTGAGAAAACCACTGACCTTTGAATATCTGACATATTGTTTTGATAAACAGCTTATAAATGGATGTGTCACGGTCCTGGGTCGGGTCGACCCAGTATTTTGAGTTTCTTATGTTTTGGTTTATTTTGCATTATGGATTAGTTATTCTCTGGTGATACTGTTTTGATTACAATTATATTCTGATTCTTTAGTTATCTGATGATGATGTTGATGATGATTATTTCTGGTTTAGGTTTTGTTATCTTGCCCTTATGTTTGGTTTAGGTTGCCTGTGCTTAGTCTTCTCTGCCCGTATGTCCCTCTGTTTGTCCATGACGTCATTATGCCTGTTTACGAGTCTGTCTCTGTCTGGCGTGTGCTTCCTGTTTTATTTTGTAGGTCTGTGCCCTTTGTCAGTGCGTTCAGCTTTGTGCTCTCCCTGTCTCGTCAGTGTAATCAACGTCAGCCGTGTCTCCCAGCTGTTTCCTCTTTGCTCCGTTCACCTCTTGTATTTAGTGTCTGTGTCTTCCCCTACTCGGTGTCGCATCGTTAACGTCTGTTTACCCTCGCTTCCTCCGTGTGCTCCGTTTGCCAGCCAGCCTTCCTGCCTACTCATTCGGTTCTTCCAGTTTAGTTAGTGTTTTTCTGTTCTGCTTCTTACCAGCAATAAAGCTGTGTGTTTTGAATTACTTCCGCCTCAGTGAGTCCTGCATTTTGGGTCCTCTCTTCCTGCCTGCCCACACTCAGACATGACAGGATGACAATCACCTAAATGGATAATTATTTCAGAAGGCGACACTGTATCCATGGCAGCATAATAAGCAAATAATCACTTTAAAATGGAAAGAGTGAAAAATAAAAGTAACATATGTTACAGAATAAGGCCAGCAACACCTGACAAGCAGTGTTTAGTTGTCAGAGCTACATATCATATAATATTCCAGCTACGTCAATGGAATAGCAAGTGACGTCTTTTCAAGTGCATACCGAGCATGCTCAGTTTACAGTATACTGCACTGACTATACTGTGCAATGATTCTGTTTCTTAGACAACTGGATACTGCTGGATGCCATATGGTGAAATCGAAACACATGTATGCATGCAAGTTTTTCAGTTTTTGCATGAAAGACGACTGTTAAAGTTACTGAGGACTGACAAAATGTAACCAAACTAAAAGCACATCTTTGTAGCCTGGCTCATACATTTATTTCTAGCTATAAAATTAGCTTTTACATGTTTTTAGTATTATTTATGATTTTATCATTTTCTCTATGTTCAGTAATCAGTAAAGAATTTAAAATTGCATTAACCTGCATGAAATGCACACTATAAAATAACTGATTATTTCAGGTGAATTTTAAGGGATCTATAAAACCATTTCTTCAGTGTTTGTTCAGTTGCTGAATTAGTAGCCTAGGGAGTTCTGATCCCTAGTAGCGCTGTGCATCGGTTATAAAATAACCCCAATGCTTCCACTTCCCTGAGTATGTCGGGTCCTCTTGGGTCTCCGTTATGCAAATTTGATCATCAGAGGCCTCTTGCAAAAATCCGCTTGCTCTCTCAATTTCCTGTGACCACAAGTTCTGACTGATGCACCAAAAACAGTCGCTTCTGAGTTCCAGAGCTATCTGCTGCATTTGTATTCAGGAGAGTATAGTCAGCCAAAATGAGTCTCCAATTTATTTTGGATACAACACACATTAAATTCAATTCAATTTTATTTATATAGTGCCAAATTACAACAGCAGTCACATTAAGGCATTTTATATTGGACAGTAGAGACGCTATAATAATACGAAGAAAACCTAAACAATCAAACACTCCAGCTAATGTTTGACCTCAATGCTCAGTGAAAGAACACAATCCATGTTTGATCCCAATGACATTTCAATCTACTGTCAAACCAGCCAATATTCACAATTTAAATCTACAATTAATGATGCATTTACTTACACTGGCAGCAATTTATATAATCAACTGTCTTTTTTAAAAATAAACTAAGAAGAATTCTGTAGCTCTTTCATATACTTTCAAAAGATTTTGTCAATGACAAAATCTATTCAGACAGTCCATGGTTGGTTTAGTTTTTCTTTAATGAGCATCACACGATCAAATAACATCAGCATTCAAGCTACAAAAAGGTTGCTGCTTTTCCTTTCTACTGACCCCTGACTGCTCCGGTCAACTGAACTCGTCAGCATTTAGAATGCTGAATCGATGAAATACTAGAAAGGCTGAAATGCCTGATCTGCAAGCACAACTAAATGCTCTCTGTCCACCAATCAGCTTTACTACTGCATATCTTATACTGTGTGGGACACCCAACAGTGCGCAGTGAGAAACTGCGCCGTAAACTGCTATTACAGTGTTTTACACACATACACACCAAGAGATGTGGCACATATACACACACCGAGACACAAAATGATACACTAATATAATGAATACTGGCAAATGCAGGACTTTAAAGTGCCACGTTTGTTTGAGGGGGGGTAAAAAGATCTCCAGATACATTTACGCCAGATTCTGAAGCTGCGTTTTCTCCTCGGACATCTTTAATCACAGAGAGCTAAACATGTAAAATATTTTACATGTAAACCTTCCTTCAAGTTATTTTTTCTCTTTATTCTAAATGCAGATGAGAAATGGTATCACGTAATAGACCAAATAACCTTTTTTCCCTTCAGAGAACCAACCAAAGTTAGGCTTTTAACAAACCTTCCTTCATCACATTATGAAACTGAAATTTATCCATTAAAAATGGACTAACTCAAAGTGCTTGTCTGGTAGAATGGCACTATTTCCCATGATTATTCAACTGTCATTAGGTGTTAATGGCTTTAGGGCATCAGTGACACAGTGGAGCACTGGCGAGTGGCCGAGTTCAACAGTGTTAACGCTCCTTCCTCAAATTAAAATGTGCCAATTATCTCGAGATCCTGTGATGGCTCTCCAGCAAACACTCATCACTATAGTGGAACATTTATTCACAAACAAGCATATTATTAAGCCGTTCATTAAAACTTGTTTTTTAATGTTCCTACCCGAAATAACAACCAGTGAACAGGTTCTGATACAGAGTAGTTGATAATGTGGTTAAATGGCTGCATGGTAACCTAATAACCTGTCCATCAAATCATTATTTACAGGATTTTAATTTGATTTTAACAGTAAAATTATTTTTCCGTTGTTTAATCTTAATGTGAAGTTGCTGTTGATGGCTCTGAGAAACCAAAGTAAGAAAAGTCCTGATTGGTTTAGAGGGCTTACAGTACATTTTCACATTTTAGAGAGGGTCATAGAGCTGGCACCACATGCTGTAAAGAATATATCACAATCATCTCACAAACTTTGGATTAAAGTTCATTTTAACTGTTAAATCTTTACATTGGCTGAAGAGTAGTGATGATCGCTTAGCAACAAACTTATTTAGATATATTTAGATCCAATAACTAAGATCCAACTAAGAGTCTCGAGCATTTGTTTATCCGCACAACAACATACACTGTTCTTAGGGTGACTGATGAGAGAATAAGCAGCAGAGAATGCAGCAGTAATCTGATGCAAAGTGATGCACTTATCACCAGCAAAGTCTTCATCTTTAACAGCCATGTATGTAATCTAAGTCCCTTCTTGTGAGAAGTTTGCAGCAAGAGAACATGATAAGCGGCTGCAGTCACTGTGAAGCGCATGCCAGCATCAGTGCTTAATCTACTCCGATAAACCATTTAGTGTACACATTTCAGAGTAACACCTATCCAGATGTTTTATATTGTGTTTGCTGCCCTATAGGAAAGAAACAAAGGCCTGGTTCATGCAATGTTATCTTTCCCCCATTGTTACTGCAGAGATGCATATGTCAAACTACTAATAAGAAGACATGGAAGCTTAAAAACTTTCTTAGAGATCAGTTATTACACAGTGGAAAATTAATTTCATGCTTTAATATGTTAATATATTTGTGTATTTCCATGTTGTTTAAAGTGAAATTTAAAAAAATAAAATAACGGTGGATAACATGTATTTCAAACATCACTGTTAAATGATGAATTCAGTTTGACTGAAGAGAATCAGAATTAACCACAACATTAAAACCACTGAAAGCTGAAGTAAGATGCATTCATCATCTCATTACTACTCAATATTCTGCTGAAAATCCTTAAATCCTGGCATTCATGTGATTGTTTCCATCTTAAAACATTCTTGCAGGTCTAGCATAAAGGCACTCCCTGACAGCTGTGTCCTCCTCTAGCAGCAAACACCTTTCGGGAATAGCTTGGGGGAACACTACAAAGAGTCTAAGGTGGCATCCAGAGAGGAATCGACATGGCAGCCAGAAATTCATTGACAATTAGTGACTTCAAGTGTAACAACGGGCAAAAAGACCAGCTCTAAGACAAGGATACAACAGCGAAGGATACTGTTGATTTACTGATGACAGATGGTAAACACATCAGGGGCCTACTACCTAGGCAACCGGAGGCTGGAATGATCACCAGTGACAAAATGTCACCTACAAAGTGACGCGTGACAAGCTAATCACTTAAAAACCCCTTAAAGCACCATCCTCTGAGGTACCAGACATGACGGACACCACCAAAGGTCCATATGGCTGATGGCTTTTTATTTTATCACCAGTTTAGAATAATTTGCTTGTTACTTCAAGGTGTTTCAAGACGTTATTTAGACTGACCAACAGTCTAAAAGGATTAAATCTAAAATTATATGCATTCATATTCCTTGATTAGTAGAAAATGGGGAAACAGCCAGTAACCACTTAAAAATACCTAAAAATAATACATTCAGTTTCTGCCAGGTCAAGACAGTCCAACTGTTTTGTTTACTATGAGCCAAAGCAAAGAAAAACAACATCTGCTATTATTTGGGAGTCAGGTTTCGAATCAACAAATCATTTGAGCCATACGCACAGTGCTGCACTCACCTCATCTACATTCTCGAAGGCGTTGATGACATCATATGGCAGGCATGACAGCAGGTCAATAACAAACCAAGTCTTAAGGTAATTCATTCGAATCAGCTTGGGGTCTGAGATGACCTCACCGGCAGGTCCAACAAATGTGGTGTGGAAGTTTAAAACTATGTCCACCAAAAAAATGACATCCACAATGCTGTCTACCACCAGCCACGTGACGTTGTTCTGCTTCATCTTGAAGGAGACATTGTAGGGCACCATGATGGCGGTGTAGAAGGTGAGGATGAGGATAACCCAGTCCCATGTGGTCTTGAAGAGGCAGTAGTGCAGGATGATGTGAGGTGGAGTTTTGGGAGTCTCCTGCTTGTACTGAGGTAGGATATCTGAGCCGAGCTGCAGAACCTGCACAAAAAACCCAGTTAATATGTGAAGCTCAGCGCAGACAGGTAAATTGCCACAATGGGGAGCCAAAAATGCTGCAGCTAAGGTTTGCTAATCCTTTTAGTGACTGAAGTTCACCTGCTCATGAAAAATGTGTCCAAAGTTAGCTCTTGTTCATTTACTCCGTTTTCCCTTTCATACACAATATTCATATTTTTATTAGATTTTCACCTACTAATGACATTTAAGCACCATCTCACATCTGTGGACATTTTATTTCCTACAGAATGTAACACTATTTAACTTCAACAGTGGAAAAAAAATCTGAAATTAAATCCAATGAGCGAACCTTACCTCAGCGAGGCGGGAGTGCTTGTGGACGTTCTCTCCTTTGTGAACCGTGGGCTGCAGCTGTTGTAAGACTCCTCTGCTGCTTGTTAGAGCACGAGTCAGCCGGGCAAACTTTCCCCAGCCTGATCATTAAACACGGATAGAAAGCAAATTTTCAATATGAGTCTTGATACTTCAGATTTTTCCAAGGGCTACAACACGCTTTCGCTGTTTGTAGAGTTGTGGCTCTGAAATCACTTTTTTCAGTATTGAACATTTGCTCAGCATCTGCTACGTATGCATATTAAAGCTTGATTATTATCTGGGTATGCAGGGCATCAACAACTTCAACAAGCTTCAGATTTCAGTTTGAATAAATTCATGATTCCTCACTTTTACAAAACACGGTTTCAAGGCTCCTGATACAAACTGCCCACCAAAAGTCTTATAAGCCAAATAGGACAGAACATGATAACAGCCTCTGGGTTTTAAAAAACTGTTAAGTTCTTGGTCCAGGTGAATTAAAGAAAAGTTCATCATAAAATGTTAGTCAACCACTGACAGGATGTGGTTTTCTATAGTCCTGTGTTTAATTTTTTAAGTTACCTTCATGGACATTGTCAGACCACCTGATCATATACGATCTCATGAGATCATGAGTATAGGTCTGTTTATATCTTCTGTCATATGCTTAGAAACATACATTATCATATAGTAGCTTGGAGAACCACTTTTAGCAGCAATAACTTGAAATGTGTGATCAGTCAGTCGCATCTTTGTGGAGGAATTTTGACCTACTTCTCTTTACAATGTTGCTTCAGTTCATTGAGGTTTGTGGGCATTTGCACAGATCTGTTACGTTCCCATCACAGCTTTTTAGGCAGGTTGAATCTGGCCTTCGACTGGACTATGGCAGTTTGTCATAGATTTGCTGCTATGAGTGGGATCACTGTGCTGTTGCATGACCCAGTTTTGACTACGCTTTTACTGTCTGACAGACGCTCTCACATTTGACAGTAGAATACTTTGGCATAATGAGGAGTTCATGGTTGAGCAAGCTGCAAAACAAGCCCAAATCATCACCCCTCCATCACCGTGCTTGGTATGAGGTATCTGTGCTGATATGCTGTGTTTGCTTTCACCAAATGTAGCACAGTGCATTATGGTCAACGGACATTGTTAGAGAACTTCTGCAGTTTGCTCAGATGTAGGTTTGTAAAACCTAAGCAGTGCTGCCATGTGCCTTTTTAGAGAGAATAAGCTTTTTCCTGGCAACACTTCCAAACAACCTGTACTTCTTCAGGCTTTTTCTAATTATGCAGTTGCGAAGTTTAACATTTAACATGCTAACCGAGGCCTGTAGAGTCTAAGACAGGACTGCCCAATCCCAGTCCTCGAGAGCTACTACCCTGCAGCTTTTAGATGCATCCCTACTCCAACACAGCTGAATCAAATGGTTTGATTACCTCTTCAGCATGCCATCGTGTTTGGCAAAGGCCTGATAACAAGCCATTCATTTGATATGGGTGTGTGGGAACAAGGATGCATCTAAAAGCTGCAGGACGGTAGCTCTCGAGGACCGGGATTGGGCACCCCTGGTCTAAGATGAAGCCCTTGGATTTTTGCAGTTTCTCTTAACGTTACACGGTCTGACCTTGTGTAAATTTGCAGGTACGTCTGCTAATGGGAAGATTGTGGCATTGTGTACACACACAAAGCTGAATGCTCCGGGCCAGAAAAAAACGTTTCCTGTTATAGAGGTGGTCACACTTACTGATGATCAATTAATCAAGTGAATTTGATTAGCAGCACCTGGCTGCTACTTACCGTCTTAATTTCTGTGAAAACAGTAAGGGTATACTTACTGTACTCATACAAAAATCAGAGTCATGATAGACATTTTTAAGAAGGGATATTTGTGCACAAACATATACAGTGCAACTTATTGTGTGTTTTGTTTTTATTTCCACAAATCTATCAGGTCGAAAAATGGATCATATCACACAATGTTTAGATTTCTGCATCTTTTGGTCAACAAAATTGCGTGGGTGGCTTTGGTTCACTCTCATTAATGTTGTTTATGGTCACAGCAGGCTGCTGTTTTCAGCAAAAGCAGCCTACTGGGCACCAAGCAGCAGACAGACAAAGTTAGCCACTGGCTGGTGTACACTGTTGAGGATTCAGAATCATAAATTTCACTAAAGAGTTGGTGAAAACTAAAAATAGAGCACAGATGAGTGGAAATATTGGACCTATGTCCAATTAATTAAATTGTGAATTAAAGGATGAATCCTAATTATTAAAAATACCACTCCCTCTCTGCTACATGTGGAAACCGGCAACTGCTAGTTAGTTTAGTGCCCTATAGTGCACATAAATTTATTTTTTATAGTGATGAAATGCATTTGTCCATCAACCCTCCAAACGCTGTTTTGGCAGTATGTTACTACAGTCCCCAGTATCAGTGCAGGGAACACAAACATACATGTCTTTTCATCCTACCTGTTGATGCTCAAGCCTGAACTATAATTTCAGTTTCATGTTAACGACAAACCCCGTTTTTGCCCCTATTACTGGATGCACTCTTGCACTAATTCATGTTCTATTTTATCTGTCTAACACTCATACAGTCCAGTGAATAACTTTTTGTGCTGTGTTCTGATAACTATGAAGATGAGGCACATTTGACTGGTGAATGGTGAAAGCAGGCAGACTGATTTGACTTCTACCTCTGAAGTAGATCATACGGGTCTATCGTGTGTAGTGGAAAAATAGATCTAACAGGATTTTACAGACTCATGTGGCGCCCAAGTATGGATGTACATTCTTTTTTTCCCCATTTTACCTCCTCTCACCCTGTCTGATAAAAATGTGAAGTTAAACAAATTAAATTTGCCCAGAGTCTAACCTTTGGAAGAATCGTCTTCAATAGGCTGTTTAAAGGCTGTGATGTCGCTGAATGTGCAGAGAAACAGGACCACTTTTTCTTGTTCATTACGAATGGGAGCAATCTTCACAAAAAACCAAACAGGCGTCCCTGAAAGTACAAAGAACAGCACACATTTAGCTTCATCACCTGCTTCTTATAAAGGGAAAGAATCAGTGTGTGCATATAGCATAGTAGGAATCTTGATGGCCTTTCAAAACTTTGCATGTTACACCAGCAACAGGAAACAAACAACCCCACATTTTGCTGAGGAAGGCTCCTCTGGTCTGGCTCTCAACCAATTAGTACATTTCTAGAGGTAGAAATGTTCTTGGCTGCCTTTGAACTCTGCTGTATGTTACAGAGGCTCTGAATACATTTGCATGATGAGGAGACTGTGGAAGTTTTCTCTTTTCTCGCATGTAGAGTCGCTACTCACTGTTTTTCTTGTACATCAGTATTTCAAACGAGTTCATCTCATAATTCTCAAATGTTAGTCGCATTTTTTCCGTCGTGTCCTTGTCTGTGAGCTCCCCATACATGAAGCTGGAAAACACAAAGGGAAATAACAATTTGAAATCTTAAAAGAGAAGCAGCTTTCTCTCTTTTACTAAAAGGGTGGTGAGAAAGGTTTGAATGGGAAAATATCTTCAGTGTTAGATTACCTTGTGATATTTTGTTCTTTTGGCTTAAAATCAAGCACTGCTTTGACAACTTTTTGTGTCACTGCATTTACCTTTAAATCATGCCTCGGTCAGGATTTCCTCTCAGTTTCACCTCAGTTATAAAAAATGATATCTAAACTAAGCAGACCAAGCTGTGTAAAATATCAAGTGGGTTAAAATTCATATAAATGTATCCTGAAAACATAAAAAGACAAATGCAGCCCTGGATGCTCATTGGCCAAATGCAAATTAAACCTGAAGATGGGTTAAGCAACCACGAACACTTTTAAGCACACTACAGAGACATTCATCTCACTTTACTTATTAGTGCCAGCCTCAGTAGCAGCCTGCTCCAGCGTGATCTAAATATAGTCTGTTATGAAATACAAAAGGAAGGCTAAATTTAATGAGACTAAATTCTGATGCTGCAGAGACTTTTCAGACCAGCGCTTGATGTAACATCAGTGACGAATGTTCTCATCTCACACCTCCCGTCTTTCCCCTGTGCGGGGAGGAGAATGACATTCTTCAAAGAAGAATATGTAAAAGCAATTCCTCAAATCACTTCATCATCATCATCATGTGTGTTTATAGAAGGATGTAACTGATGTGCAAAAAGAGCTCGTTATTAGACTCTGGAGAAATGAGCATACATCTTATGTTTGAGTCATCTTCAAAAACATTAAAAATCCATAATGTGAATGTTTTATGAGCTCATAATAAGGCACAGGATTTTTTTTGATTTTTTTACATCAAATAAAAATAACTTAAACACCAGGATGATTAAAGGTGCCGGAATATGTCTGAAGAGAAAGTGGCTACTACCTAAATGACTGTTTTTTTTAAATGGTTCAGATTAAAAAATAAAATTGATCTGGAAAGTGATCTTCCAGTAGAGAACCAATGGACACAGCTAAAAAAAAACCCCCCAGAGTATCGACTCATGTAAAGAAATGCAGCATATATGAATTATTAACATGAGAACTGTGTAAGCTGCTGAGTATATAGCCAGTGACTCTATTCCTAACATACAGCAATGCATAAAAAGACAGTGTTGTATAGTTATCTTCCATAAGCAGTTAAACACTGGCAGTAACACCAGCGCTGCCAGGTTTTAATGAAATAGCTGGTTTTTGTTTTGCTTCTTGCTTGGCTCAGATTCAGCCTTTATGACCATGTTGAGGGCTGAGATATATCAAATTTTCTGCTTTCACAGTCACTGCCATGGGAAAATCACTTTATTACTGTGGTCATAATAGCCTTTTATACAGCTGGAGTATTGTAATTATGTATTTCAATGCCAGTTAAAATATATATATTTAAGAGAGGTTGGCACAAGAAACTGTAGTTTCAACCTGAAAGTCTTTTGTTTTTTAATAATACCTTTTTTTTTCCTTAATTATTTGTGTTTAATGTAACTTTTTAAAGTATTTCTTTGTGTAAGAATAATGCCCCATTTAACATGATAAAATTAGACGTTTTTAGAGATTCTTCTGACAAAGCAGTAAAGCACCAGGAAATCTATTCTTCTTCTTCTTCTTCTTTTTCCCACGCTAATAGTGTTTGTGCCACAAAAAACTGTAAAAAAGTATTAACGTTGATGATATTTTTCAAAATTTCCACCACTACTCAAGGTTTCAAATCCCTTCTCTCGGGATAAATTAAATATTGATAACTATAAAATAATAATAACCGAAAAAATAATCTCAAAGAAAGGAGGCGATGCTAGTGTGTGCCGCTTTCCTAACATCTCCCTACAGCAAGACTACCTCACAAAATGCTTACCCTGTGATTTTATAAGGCCTATAAACAGCCCCTATTGGGTGTTGCTAATAGATCAGCAGTTGGCTTTTGTCATACATATTTAATAGCAATTATTTGCCTCTGTTTAGTTCACCAAGATCCTGCTTTAGACTTAAGAAATCCCCACAAAGAAATACAGGAATAAACGTGTGAAGAAGTGTAGCTACAAAGAAACAGGAATAACCAATAAAATGCAGAAATAGAGAAATGCAAGTTTATATACGGAAATGTTTTGTTTCATTAATTCGTTCACTGATAACTACTAATCACCGATTCCTCTTTTTACGCTCATCCTCACTCTTGTGAGCCGTTTGATAGTAAGTGCTCAGTATGATCTTTTCACCACAATAATTAAGTAATTAGTGATGAATATATCTCTCAGTGTGTTCTCCTACAATTCATTACTACCTATTGCAGAAATAACGCATTAGTGATTTATTAATTATCAGGTTTCCTCCCTCACTCGTTTTCTGCTTTCCATCAAAGACATTTGGGAGATTTTAAGTTTGTTTGTCTCCCTCTTTCAAACAGAAGCCTGCACTTGATTTACCGACCTGATATTAAACCACAACAAACCATTACACATTGGCTTCAATATTTGTATTGGCGAGTGCTCTGCAGCTTATGTTTGGGCACCCGAGGGTCTAAATCAGTAATAGCCGCAGTGCTGGCTGTAACAAACACCATCTCCCGCAACAGATGAAATCTCCCACGTTTTTCAGATTTGGCAGCACCAACTGTTTCACTGGGATCCTATTAATATGGTGGTTAGTGGCATCCTTATTGTAGGCACAACAAACACAAGTCCTGAAATGATTTACTCACTCCAATAACCTTTTATTCCTTTATGTTTATGTATATCTACAGGTTTACCATTATAGTCGGTGATGCAAAGGCAGTTTCAGCTGTTACAAGCTGATTACATCACAGATTTGTGTCTGGTTTCCGGCTCTGTGGCGGTGCAAAAAAACCCAAAACAATCTGCTAGACTGTGTTTAACTATGGGAATATCATATCAGATCTAATTGAGTGGTCTGTGTAATTTGAACTTCCTCTGGTGAGATGCTCTGGCAAAAAGAATTGATTCTCCTGTCAGTTGGGTCTCGTATAAAGCCAGGCCTTTGACATAGCAAAGTTAGCCCCACAGTGTCACTAATGACTGTGTATCCATATCTTAATTGTTAGGTTTAAGCTGATAGTTGTATTTTTAGGTTTGAATTTGTGACAAATAAATCAAAAACTGATCACTCGGCTCTTCAGCCCTGCTAGAGACGCGGCTTTATAGACAGCATTATCAATCCCATGTCAAGCCCAGCAATTTGGCCCAGACTGAAATATCCCACCAATATTGCCATGAAATCTGTTCTGATCCCCTGACTTTTCCTACAAATGTGTCATTGAAGTTGGCATTTATGATTGGGAGTGTTAGGTCATGTCTCCTACCGGATTAAACATAAATAAACTCTGGTGATCCTTTAGGTTATAATGCAGGAGGAACAGCAGTAGTGGTTTTTGCATGTTTGTCACACTTTTTGTTTACAAATTATTACAAGTTCAGTTTCACTAGCAACACCCAGCACTGATTACTGGCAGACCTGTTGAATCAAGAAAACTTAAAAGTGAAGTACACTAAGAGATCTCAAAACACAACACATCATGCCAGAATTTAAAGAATTCAATATAAAAGTCATTGTAATCTCTTGGTCTGGAAAGGGTTACAAAGCCATCTCTAAGGATTTGGGACTGGAAGCAAACACGGTGGGAGCCATTATCCACAACTGGAGAACACTTCATAGAGACCAGCCTACCAAAATTACTCCAAGAGCACACTGACGACTCATCCATGAGGTCACAAAAGAACTCAGAATATCTAAATAACTGCAGGCCTCACCCTCAGTTAGGATCAGTGTCCATGATTAAACAATAAGAAAGAGACTGGGCAAAAATAGCATCTATGGAAGAGCTCCAAAGCTGACCAAAAAGAACAAAGAGCCTCACATTTGCCAAAAATGTCCAGCCATCAGTTCATGCTCTGAAGCTCAAGCACACTCGAGTTATGCAGCAGGACAATAATCCATAAAACACCAGAAAGTCCACCTTGACAATCCTGCAGTGTGGCTGAATTAAAACAATTGTCTAAAGAACAATGTGCAAAAATTTCTCCAAAGCAATGTGAAAAACGGCCAGTCACAAACACTTGATTGCAGTTCTTGTTGTCAAAAATGGCACAACCAGTTGTTAAAAGAGCAGTTAAATTTTCACACAGGCAGGTTTGGATAGCTTTTTAACCCCCTAATAAATGAAAATATCATTTAGAGTGTGCACTTTGTGTTTACTCAGGTTATCAAGGTTTAATTAAAGTGATAAGATGATCTGGAATATGTAAATGTACCTCAAGTACAACTTCACTGTACTGAACAACAAATCCCATTACTGCAGACGCTGCACCTGACCAGAAGCACCTCTTGCTATTTCATTAAAAAAATAACAGAAAAAACATTTGCATGTACTGCTGATGGGTGAATGTTCCTCTTATTCTGGTAATTAACAAGCAAATTTTCGAAGAAGTTCAATCTGAAAACACTACATATAGTCAGTTGTGGCATGTAGGGACTATTTGCAGTATAGGCTATATTTTCCATTTCAATTAAAATAACTCCAAATATTCATTAAAGGCAGATCTCTCGGATCACAAGCAACTACTGATTACATTATCCTCCTTAAATAAGGCTTTCCCACCTCACAACATCAGCGCGCTCTGCTTGGTGGTAGAAGGTGTAAATGCATAAAAACAAAGGAATTCACAGTAACTGCATCCATAACTAAAAATGGCTCCTATTGTGACAGAACTACATATTAAACTGTCTGATGTCGGATCAAACAGTGCCAACCCCATATAGATCTTTTAATCACAGGACCCAAAGTAATACCATACCTATGTGATCAAAGGATCTAAGTTAGGGCTCCACACATTTCTTTTTAATGGAGAAATTTAAACTAACTTGATTAAACATAAAGTGTGAATATTTTAGCATTGCCAGGAGCTCATCGAGACAGCAGCGGCTATAACATGTTCTCAAAGTGTCACTGAACAATCTTATTTATTTATTGACGAGAAACAGCTGTAAAAAAAAGTTAGTGCCATAACAACTAAATGCTTGAGGGCTTAATGAAGTATTTTGAGTCTAAATTTAAAGTTTTCAGTAGTACAGTACAATACAGTACATTACCTTGTTCTAGGCCAGGTTCGTGTTCAGTGTTGGGTTAAAATCGTCTGTAAGCTCCAATTTTTTTTACTGATTCTTTAAATTTTCAGTACTGTAAGTGTAAAAAAAAAAAAGACATTCTGCTGAAGGAATACATTTTTACGTGCAACTTTTTGAGCTGTACGTTAGAAGAAAGAAATCACAGCAGTGCAAACAGTATCAAGTATCCCTGGAATTTGCACACGTTTAGTTGTTTGACTGCTGGACCTAACTGCACTTATAGCAGCCCATAACATTCAAATAGATCAAGTCTGAAGTAAATCTAATGTGTAGAGCTGCTCTCTTGGCGTATTTGTACGACTGGTTTTATGTTTTGTTTTTTATATTCTTTATACATCCCTGGCACTCATTCTAATGATGTCTTTGAATGAAGACAGCTCTTAATTAATCTACCAATTATGTGCTGAAAAATAGCCAAATTACATGTTAAGCCCTCCTTTTACATGATGTAGTTTTAGGTTTTGCCAACCCAGAGCCAGGCTATGTTAAACTTTTAGTTTTTAGTTCATTACTTCTCTGTAATTAACAAATAATTGTTAAAATGAACAAAGCTAATGTTTATGTTGGGATGTGTTCTTGAAATTCTCTTAATAAATTTAAATACGTATGACAGTTTCTTGTTTTTAGCTTTTAACGTACAATATATTAATAGATAGAGTTCCCTTTTGCCTACCTGCAGGTGCTGCTTTTCTGCATCACCTCTGCTCTGTGATACCCCGACAGCTTGCAGAAACCATCATTGCTGTAGACGATGGGCCAGTCCACTATCTGAGCATTTCCCAGGACAAAGTTGGTATCTGTTTTAGAGTGAACAGGAAATAAAAAGGGCAAATAACTCGCAGCATTTCCTAAAAATAGCATTGTAGTGTAACATACTTCAACTACAGGGTAAGGGAAAAGACCTGTATCTTAAACTGAAAAAGTAAAAAAGTTATTGACCACTATCCATCTATATCTGTATCTCTCTTTCTATTTTATAAGCATATGTTTATCTTAGTAATATCTATCATTAAAAAGATTGGTGACTTAAAGCAGTTTAAAGATTTTTATTAGAGTCCACGGTCGCCTACGGCTCATTAAACACTCAGGGCAAGTGTAAACAAATGTAACCAAACATAAACTCTTTGCTTATGCAGAAAGCATCCAACTATCTGCTTCATTAACTTGCTTCTTGGCAGTGCAAAAACAGGTTTTTATTGCTTTTTTATATTTACCTATGTAGAGTTTGTAACAGGCCTAATTGGCTGCTTAATGTGTGTGTGTGTGTGTGTGTGTGTGTGTGTGTGTGTGTGTGTGTGTGTGTGTGTGTGTGTGTGTGTGTGTGTGTGAAAAAGTAGTTATGTTTGCCATTAATTTATAGATATAGAAAACTGTAAATATCTGTATCTACCCTTTATGGAGAATAGAACACATTTGTTATCATGTGGCATATTTTGAATTATTCAGAGCAAAACGTATTTGTGGCTAAATGTTAATAAGCTTAAATAACCAGACTCGCATGCGTACTTGCTTCCATCCTTTTTTCAACCTGTCAGCAGTTATATAATTAGCCTACTCAAGCTGTTACTCATGTCGTAATACATTAAATAAACAGATAGATTTGCTATTTTTTTTATTTTAGGGGACATTTTAAAAAACCGAGATAAAGTACTACATTGTGCAAATGACTGCAGTGGGTTTTTCTGGGAAACTTTGAAAAACTCAGACAAATTTTAACATGAATATGTGTCACTTTTACAAATAACATTTGCATTTAAATGACAAATGAAATAACTTGTGCATATGCACATTTTGATATTTAAAATGAGGAAAAACATTACGCATATAATGCCTGCAAGCTAGCTCACACAATGACACAATGTTCTACAGGGATCAAAAACAAAGGAAGATTTTGGTGATTTTTATGGATAACATAATAAAATAAAACATACTATGTAGTAGTGGACATAGTGATTTTAGCTAAGATGAAAAACTAAACATACAGGCATAGACTATAACAATGTCACAACACTGAGGTAAAGGAGCAGGAGGGAAGGAATTCAAAACACTGGGTCACAAAACACAGTTTATATATCACATCTAAACACAAAAACACATGAATAATCACTAAAAGCATGGGGACGATGCACAGAACATTTCATGCCAACATGTTATTTTGCAGTGAACACATGTTAATGTTGGGATCCTGGGAGGAAGGAGGCATAAAAGGAGGCATCTGTTAACTCACTAATGGGTTGCAGCAAACATTTCAGATCTGAGCTTTGTAAATTAACAGCATTTGGTCTAGAACATTAAGTGTTACATTACAAAAAGAGAGACACTGACGGGGGGAATATGAGCAGCACGCCAAATTAAACTTCATAGTACCTGTCTGCCTATGTGACAGTGTCCAAACTGAAATGTTTGAAAAGAAAAGAGGGTTAACAGATTACAGAGAGAAACATGCACTGAATGTCAAACAAACAGAGACACGCTTGTGTTTAACTTGAGTAGCTGCTGATAGACATTTAAAGCAACTATCTGAAAAAAAACTATTCTGATTAAGTTAACACATTAGTGGCCACATGAGTGCAGATAAAAACAGAAACAAGCATGCAAACTTAATCACATTTATAACCCTGTGATCAATTTTTTTAAGCTTTGATTTCATCTTTAATAACTTCTGAGAGAAATATTTGCCACTTTAGCTGCTAATGGATTCAACTTTCTTCAGCTAACATCAGCTTCACTTATACACCCATTGCCCCGCTCAGTAGCTACACTTGTTCAACTGCTCATTAACAAAAATATCCAATCAGCCAATCGGCAGCAACTTGACATATGTAGGAATGCAGCCATGGTCAAGATGACCTGACAAAGCTCAATCTGAACATCGAAATGGGAAAGAAAGGTAATTTAAGTGACTTTAAATGTGGTAAGGTCGTTAGAGTCAAATGTGCTGCAGGTCTTGATGGAGGTCCTAAAAATAAGCATTTTGGTTTAATTCGATAAAATGTGGAAAATGTGTAACAGAATGGCAACTGCATAACCTGACAGTGCACTACCATAAACAACAGCAGCTGTTTCAGCAGCTGAATAATCATTCTAACAGCTGATCATCAGCTGGGCCTGAACTGGTAGCATTCTGTTTTTGTTGATTGGTTATAATTATACTAATTTCTGAGATGCATTGTAACAGTTTTCGAGGTTTCCAGGACACTTTTGTGGCACCTTTACTCGAAACAAATAAAAGCGACCTGTTGTGCTTTACCCTATTTTATGTGGGACCAACCGTAAAAGCACCTAAAGTAATGCCAGCATTGCATTTGCACATAACTGGATGAGTTGCAAATATAGTGTAACATTATCAGTGTTGCTCAGTGCTCTTAAAATGCCTGGACTACATACACTCTTCTACAACACTGCTACAGAAAAACATAAATACAAAATAAATTGTATAGCTAACATGACTATGTTCTACAAAAGACAAGGTAAGTTTATATTACAGTATCAAATATAACACTAATATCAATGTAATCTGACGTTGTTTCAGCTGTTTCTTCAACCATGCCTATCTTATATTTTTTTGTTAGTATACTGTCATTTGAAAAGACAAGTAAACAGACGTATGCAGGTTGTTACTATGAACCAAATTTTGGGAGAAAAAGTTTCAAACAATGATCTCTAATCTCTATGAGCCAGAATCTCAGGCTTCAGTCTGTTTTTTTCCATGTGATGTTTCTATACAGTCGTCTTCTACAGGGGCAGCACGTAGAACTCTCAGTGCTGCCCCTCGGCAGGCTTCGAGATGTCAGCCAATCAGAGGAAAATAGACTTTAGTAAAGAAATCTAGGGATTGTTTTGGACAAGAGGACGAACTCAGGGGCAACATATAAAACAGGTATATCGAAGACGTTTTTTAAACTTTGAGACATGCAAAGCTAATCTAGTGGAATCCCAGAATAAAAATACAGAGGTGGAAATGAGCATAATATGTACCTTTTTAAGTTACTGACATGTGTAATTGAGCCATCAGTGCTGTTCTTTGTGACTGTTCGTTTCCTTTTAAGACAAGTGCTGAGAAAAATGTTTGACAGGTTTATTAAATGGGGAGTGTAAGTATAGTGAGAGAAGAGAAGATATCTGCATAATTTAAAAGTCAAAGTAGGTGGTGAACTGCTGGGCACGAAAATCAAAAAGTTGTCTTGAACACTGTCGTCAAAATATAGCACAAAGCTAGCTATTTAAAAATGAATGACTGGTACATAAAAGGAATATTTCATTGTTTGCGAATGCCCACCCACCACTGTCTCAGTGGCATCCAGCAGATTATAGTGTCGGCTCCTTTGTTTCAAGCTTGGGAGAGATTTACCGCTCACTAATCCATCATGGGCTGCCTAAGGTCATAAGAAAAACATATGTATCTGCTTTTGTTTTTAACGGGTGGATTTTCTTAAATATATTATACAGCTTAGGAATCCAGACATCACGCTGTAAAGCCAGCCTCACTGTGAAGAGATGCTGTCACTGTCTCTGAGCAGGCTGCTCCCTGTTTGTCATAACACATTTAAATGTAGATATGTGCAGCAGGAGCAGACTGACAGTGAGGCGGAGAGTTCATGCACAGAAACATGGTGGTTTCACATGTGTGAACCCCTATTTAAAAAAAAAACAAAAAAAAAAACATAAAGATAGTACGTATCCAGTAATTTTCCCAAAATGTGTCTCATGACAGAGGCAACAAACGCAGGTGGTTCTCTGTCACAGCTAGCTGTCAACTCTCCAGTCCGTGCTGTCACGTCCTGTTGGATCTAAAAAACACAGAAAAGCTACTTTCTGTGTTTTTACTGAAGCCAGAACAGTTGGCTTAACAAATCCCACTTGTCTCTATAAGTTTAAAAAAGAAAGAATCTTAATTTTAGTTCATGTTTTTCCTGAGAAGTCTGGTCTGTGTGTTTTCTTTCAGTGAAATGTAACTCAAAATGGTATAACAGAAAGCCTAAATCCTCTTTATTAACTGATTCATAGCACCAGTTACAACATGGTGCAAGGCTTTCCAGACTCCATGAAGAAAAGTGAACATGATAAAAATAACTATTAGGATTATGTTTGGACAAATGTCAACTACTTTTGGATACATTTTTAGATTTAGTTTAATAAATAATAATGCCTCAGATGTTGATAATAAAATCCCAACAGCTAAATTTCAAACTGACCTGTAACTTAAAGGGAAATTAAAGTGAATGTTATCAAAAGCAGGACTTTTCACTCTCTATATTATACTGATAATCTATTTATGTGAAAACTGTAGAAATAAGTATCATGCCAGACATTTCTGAGCCATACAGTCTTTCCTTGGACATTTCCAATGGTCTTATGTAATCAGTAGTACATTTAATGCTTGTAATGCACACAGTGAAAAAGTGAAAGTGAAAAAATGAAATAATTTTAAAGATGAATATGCTTACTCTAAATACATGAGTGAGATATTGACAGTCCTACTAGAAACATTAATCAGAATGTTTAACACCCAGTAGTTTTTCCCCTCCTGGTAAAAAGATCACAAAAATGTTACTTTAAAAAAATCTCAATAAAGGATTCTTAATTAATTAGCCCTCCTCGTTATTTAGTTAATTAGACTAGTTGACTGTGTCGAGGCATTTATTATGTCTAGCTTTCCAAAACAGAGTAGAGTTCATTTTTAATGTTTAAATCGCATCATCCTTACCGTTCGACCGTCTGACAATATTCTCCAAAAAAGTATTCTGAGGGGCCACAAGTCCCCTCCGACCCCCCGCCATCCTGCCGCTTCACTCAGTCGTCTGCAGGTGAATCGTTACTCCGCAATCTGCAGTTTGTTTTCATGGTGTCTCAGGCTCTGAGCGGATTTCTTGGACAGAGGCTGGCTGTCTGGTGTGCTCATTAGCTACCTCCCAAGCCCGGTGTGGTGCGTTGGCGCCTCTTACGCACCTCATCATCCATCATTTCCATCATTTCTCTCAGGAGAGGAGAGACTCTGGGTTGGCTGTTATTGACTGGTGTTACTAACAGGACCTGGAGCTCCATCTGCTGGACATAATTATGCGTACACTGAAAGTTCGCAGTGGCTCCTGCTCTCAACAAACTGCAGTAGTGGAACTAAGAGCGTTTAAGTCACGCGGGGATTAGCAAATGAAAGAACCCAACAAGCACAACTCTGATGGCCAAAGGCGAAATGGAACCCCTAGGACAGACGTTTTGAAGTCATATTTCTCTTTGGAAAATAAATTAAATATCCACACAGAGGCCAAGGCAACTGCAAAGGGACTCAAAAATAACCTCAAAGAACTGAAAATGACCTCCAAACAGACACCACCCCCCAACTAACATAAAATATACATTAATAGACACAAAATCTTACAAAGACTACAACAATAGACCATGGGAATTAGGGCAAATCTTCTTAAAAGACCCTCAGTTTTTTTGGTTTTAGATGTAAAAGTCAAATCTCAAACAGTGAGGTTTAATCTCTCTTATAAGTTTGCAGGTGTTATTAAATTAAGAAAAAACCTTCCTAAAATCTCCCCAGGAGAATTCTGGTCAGTTAATTTGTAGGAACAGTAATGCTGAACTTTGTGGTTTCCTCTTTGTTTACTGCCGTGAGCTCTTTCTAGAACATTTTTTTCATCGCCTCATAAATCTTGCTCAATTATTTCGGACTCGTAGTTGGCCACACTAAGACAGGCTAAGAAAACAAATCCTGCAGTGACATTTCCATCGAAATTAAAACAGTTTAGGTGGAAAGAATGACGTCATGAATGGTTTGCAGGTGAGGGCTTCAGGTTTTCTGTCCTCACAGTTTGGGCTCGCCTGTTGTTGCAAGTCTAAATCAGACTGGATGGCTACTATGGAAACCAGCAACCAGCCTGCGCTGCAGAGAAGCTCTGGTTACCGCTGTTTTGTGCTACACCAATTAAAAAGGTGGAAAATGGCAGAATCTTCCTGCTGTTTTGCTATTTCACTGTCCTGCACACACTGATAGAAAGACAGGAGCAACCAGAGCACATTATCTTCTTATATTATTGCCAGTTACACTTTAACCCCTCATGTAGCATCTGCAGGCATTATGCACAGAAAATCAAAGTGTTTATGCTCACCATGTGGACGTCATTGACGATAAACCCTCATTGGGGTGGGTACATGAGCCTGATGGCTCCATTTAAGGGCAGATGATTTCCGAGTCAGTGTTTGCTTTTCTTTCTTTTCTTTTTTTTATTTGGTCACAACTTACTCCAGTCTTTCCTTAAAAGGATAATAATCAGGTCACCTGCTGGCTTTTCCACCTGTCTGGTGATATAATTATGAATTATTACATAAAAGCAATAACTGTTATCAGACAACAGTGTAATGCTGCGTGTGTGCAGATTGGTTGTGCTCTCACTGACAGTCAGTATCTTCTTTAGTGCTATCAATTAACTAAAACACAGATTTATGTAGAACACAAACTATATCAGCATCTCATACTATTGTTTGTGACACTTCTTTAAACCCTCATTGTAAAAAAAGAATTTTAACAAAAGTGTTTATACTATACAGTGAATTATTTCTTATATCCACGGCCAATACAGCATGTGTTATGCATTGTCTGCTTTATTGCTTGGAAATACTGAATGATGTCTTAAAGTAAACTACAGATAAATTTGCCTCAGGTCTGTGTTTCCATTTAAGGGCATGTAATTTGAGTTTGTGTTTGGGTCACACCTTCCTTCATGTCCTTAAAAGGTTCTTCCTCCAGATACGTATTGGTTCTGTCAATATTACTGATATGTGATGGCAATAACCACTGTTAGACAACAGTGTTGTGCTGCATCTGAGTTTTCATGAGGGCCAATAATCCAGAGTTTCTGGAGAGCCTTAGATTTGTGGCAATAGCAGGAATCATAAAGCATATCTTATCACAAGACTACAGAGCAGTAGATAAAATAACAAGGCTCATTACCTACAAACACAATTCCTTAAAAGGATCAGTGAATAGAACCAAAGCATTTCCTTTAGATTAAAAAAAAATATTCCTCCCACTAGGGCTGGGCCATATTATACCGTTCACGGTAATACCGGTATAATGTTAGGCAACGATAGGAAAATGAAATATCGCGATAGAATGGGAGTAAAACGCGCATGCGCAGTGCCTTTGTTTTCATACGCACATGGCCGATTGTTGAGTGAAACAGATGAACCAGAATTGGTTTGTAAAAATGGTGCAACTTCCGTGATGTGGAACTGGTTTGGTGTTTGTCCGTCAGATACACGACAAAGCACATTTTTTTTGCAGAACATGCAAGCGGCCGTTGTTATTGTCATATTTGTCGGACTAAGATGCTCTTAAATCTGGGAGTAATCTGGGTCCTAAACTCCGTATGCTTCAGGTCAAACAACACTGCAGCGTCACTTAGAGTTAAAAACTGTCTAAATTCTTTCATCTTTAATAAAACGATCAGCATTGCTGCTTTACCAGGTGTAACTATAAAGTTTAACTTCCAGGCATCCATGAAAACAAAAGTTATTACATTTAACTGAGTTAGAAGTTAGCAGGAAGCTAGCGGAAGTTAGCTCGCTAGTTTCGCTAGTTACCTAAGCATGATATTGCATGTTCTGACTGAGAGATTTCTGAAAAAAATCAAACGTACAGCTCTGCTATCACTTCCAACATAAATGAAGACAGGAAACTAAACAGCAGTGACGTTTGTAGGGTTACTGAAGTTGGGCTAGCTAGTATATAATGATGTGCTACGTGATCGCTAGCGACACAGCTATGTTAGCATAACGTAAACAGTGAAGCTGGAGGACGAACACTAACACTTTTCCACTTATAAAAGTTAATGTGAAGGTTCTTCATGGTTAGAGACAAATGCAATCGCATGGCAGGATGCTGTAAACGGACCAAACTTCAGTCAGGAGAACAACTGAGATAATCCATCCACAATACGAGGTTAGTCATTAATATACTGCAACAACATGGGAATAGAGCAGCTGCCAGAGAATTCAACATTAATGAAACAATGGTACAGAAGTGGAGGAAGCAAGAAGAATGAGTTTAATAAAGTTTGATTTATCTGACTGCTTTGTTTCGCTTAATGTGCCTTATAATCCCGTGCACCTTACGGTCCGAAAAATGCATACTGCACACTGCAGTTTAATGTTGCAAAGCACCTATTTTTAACTTCAGTGGATATTATACATGGTTATGCTCAGGATATGTCAGCCCATTTCTACTGGAAATGCCTTTTGGTTAAACTTTCAGCAAGGAATTTGCATTTGCACTGTTACATTTTTATAAAGCTTTAATGTACATAAAAACCAGCTTCTTGTTTAAGTGAAAATAAATGGAAGGTTGTCTTTTTGCGCTAGTAATGTTGTGGAGTTGTATTTTGTCTCGCATCAATTATATCGTCGGTTATATCATTATCGCAAATTTTCAAATATATATCGTGATAAATATTTTTGGCCATATCGCCCTGCTCTACCTCTCACTCTTATAAAACTTCAAAGGGTCAAAAAGGCTTTACAGTCACAACAAATTAAAATGTGTTCAATTGTTTGTTAAAGTTACATAATTGCGCCCTAAATGCCCCAGATAATCTATATAATTTCTCAGTTTTCCTCATGGAATATACTTGTGCAGCTCATTCAGTTAAAGAGCTTTTGTAACCAGTGGGGAGGCTGAACTTAAAAGTGTATTTTGTTGTTAAGCTCTTAATTAAGGACGCACAGATAAAACGTGGCTTTTGAAGAGAATTTTATCCAAAGAAAGCTACATCGAAAGGAAGAATGCCAGTCACATTTTCAGCCGAACCCAAAACATCTGCGAACAGAGAGAGTGAGAACGGTCTTTTGGGAACACTTCAAGGTGGCTTCTCAGTTGACAATAAGCAAATCAGTAATAATAAGCCATAATAAACAAAAACAGGGCTTCTTTGGACAAATTAACTGTTTTAGATTGTTATACTATAAACACAGTCTTTGCATGTCACTTCACACGTTAACTTGACCAGTTCTTAGTGATTCTCAGATGACTCAGGTGATCTGTGATGCGTTTGTGTTCAGGAAAATTCGCAAAGCTGGCCTCCTTGAGCTTGAGCCAGTTCTGGGCTCTGCGTTCTGCTGCATGCCCGTGCTCCTGTTCCTGGGTCATGTACGGCCGGCTGATCCAGTACTCGTTCTCAGCTTCGCGCTCCAGCTGCTTCAGTGTGTTGCGTTTCATTTGCCAAGTAATCTGTCGAGGCCGTCGATACTTTCCGATCCACTGCTTTCCAGGAATACCTTTTCGCAGAAGGGTGAGGGTGAGGAACATGATGGCAAATTATTTCTGTGAAAGACAAAAACAGCTGAAATTAGGGACTGCTGTGGTGACAATTTATGACAGCAAAAGGGCTTTGGTGAAAATATAGCGGGGCTTCAGAGACACATTCAAAACTGGCAGAAAATAACCAAAAGACAAAGTGATTACAAACTTGAACATTTTAAATGAAAAATGATTTCTTTTGAGAAAGGGCTAAAAATAAAAAGTACATTGAGGGAAAGCTGTCAGGTTATACTGCCATTAAATCCAATGAAGGTTGGGACAGACTGGCAATTGCTTGACAAACCAGTTTACTAAGACGTTTGGATTTTCAAGTTTTGTTAAAAAAAAAAGAAAAGAAAAAAAGCATACAATAAACAATTCCCATAATGCTAACTACATACTGCTATGAATCCAACTGTACACTGAGAAACTTCACTATTTCACCAATAAAACTTCATTTTAGGGGAAACTTTATTTTTTTACTTTAATCTAACAGCCACACGCAGTATGCGTCAGGAGCAATTCAGCGTTCAGTATCTTGCCCAAGGATACTTCGGCATGCAGACTAGAGCCAGAGATTAAGCCACCAGCCTTCCGATTGGTAGACAACCCACTCTACCTCCTGAGCCACAGCCCGTAAAAAAAGAAAAAAAAATGCTGCAAATGATGAAACATAAAAAGACCAGATTCAAGCCATCATGCTTCATGCTGCATTCAGATTTTCCTTTTAAAAAGGCCAAACGGAAAGAACAGAGTAGCTACCTAGACTTAGGAATGTTTACACTGCACTCCAAAATATTATAACTAATGGCGAGTTATTAAAAATAAATAAATAAATAAAATATGCACACTATGAATATCCTATACTAATCCTCTTGCTAATTAAAATAAATCTGACTTACATCTGAATCATTCATTTATTCCAACATTCACTATAAATATTGCAATGACATCCTTAAAGTACATTTTTAAGATAAGATAAGATAACCTTTATTAGTCCCACACGTGGGAAATTTGTTTTGTCACAGCAGGAAGTGGACAGTGCAAAAGTTATGAGGCAAAAATTAGAATACAATAAGAATAAATACAATTTTGGGGGTCATGTTAATTGTGTAGTGATACTCGGATATAAAATATATTATATATGATATAACAGGAAACAACTAGGGTTATAATGCAAAATGAGGAGCCTGGTGATGTGCATGAATAGAGTGGCATGGGACAAATTTCTAGCAAAACCTACATTTGCCCCCTAAATTATCTGCTTCGTGAACCAATATCAAATGTTAATTATACTATCAAACATTTATAAAAGGTAAGTTTTTATCCAACGGTTTTACTGAGGTCAGATTAAGCTGTATGTGATTCATCAACTAAAAACAACCTTGACGCCCCACAAGTAAATGCCCTTAACACAGAAACCGTTATAAAAAGAAAAAATTCATAAAATGTATTAAGAGTCTAACCTTTTTGTTATAAAGGTGGGAAAATATTTAAAAATATGGAACAAGCAAATACCTCAGCGTGGTTTAAATGCAAAGCTGTAAATGGAAGCTCTAAACGAAAGCTAATGTCAACCGTGCTTCACGTTGCAGAACAAGGACAGTTTAAAAACGGATCATTTCAGAGTCACAGCAAGCACACAATGGGAAACCACGCATCTAATCTTTAACTTACCTTCTAACTGCGTTAAAAGCAGCCGAATCTCTGACCAGAAGACAGGTTCACTCAATTTGATTATAATACAAAGAACAAAAAAGGCAGAAAACAAGCCGCATAACTAGCATCCGCAGCTAACTTCCCGGGTCATTGGTTGTATTTCCGGGCAAACTATGGGGCCTAAAAAGGCCCAAAAGTCTTCCGAAATACGCGTTTGTTTCTTTGTTTTTAAAGAAAGGCTTAAAACTATTTATAAATGTGTAATTAGGAAATTATTAGAAAAAAGTATCATACTCTGAAATTTAAATTGTTTATCAGGTCATGTCATTGCAAATTTACGCATCTGAGCGTTAAAAAAAAACTGCTACTTTATTTAAGTTGTTTGTTTATTGTGAATTTAAATACTGCAATTCATATAAACCTTTTTTTCTGATCAAAGTTTTTGTTTGATATCCTGGAAAACCCGCTGAGTCAGAGGTGGTGACTAAAGCTAACTGACCCACCAATGAACTCTTTTTTTTCTTTTCTTTTTTTTTTTTTTACAGCCTCGCTGATAATTTGTCAGTCTCCTCCCATCATGGAGTGGCTTTAAGATCAGGCTCCCAGCGCGTTTCCTCAGTTCCTTTTCCAGCGCTTTCAGGAAGAAAGTCTAAAATGTTTTTCACATTATTTTCACCAACCACTTGGACGTTGCTGGCGATCGTGTTTACCCTGCTTTTGCTGTGAGTATTCTGCGAAGGAAACAAATGGGTGTCAAGCTTTGTTATTAGTTGTGATAGTTATTTGTTTATAATAACTGATGTCATATCGATCTCAGCTTTTCTTCTTTTTTTGTAACACAGGTATGGAATTTGGCCATATCGTTTTTTCAAAAAGCTGGGGATACCTGGACCATCGCCTCTCCCTTTTGTTGGAACAGGACTTGGCTTCAAAAAGGTAAGGAAACCAAACACCAACATAGTAATACACCTCACCTTACAGTAAAAAGGAGCTGACTGATGACTGACAATGAGTACCTGTCTTCTCTATTTAATTTGAATGCATACATTCTATTCTAAAACACAGTTTCCTGCATCTTCTTGTAGGGAATTCTTGCTTTTGACCAAGAGTGCCATGCGAAGTATGGGGACATCTGGGGGTGAGTTGTTGCTTCATGTGAAAGATGTTTTCAACTCATGTATCCAAGTACACTTAGCTGCACTTACGTGTCTTTTAAATAAGCTGTGCGTGACTAAGATTGGGAATATTTCCTGTTTTTATGAAGGTGTTCCTCCTTTGGACCTGAAATAGTTTTAAAAAAGTGCAAATCTCTTTTGGTTGAAGCATGAAGATCCAAAATGTTAACTCAAATGACTAGATGCCTCCTTTTTGCAGGTTGTACGATGCAAGAACACCGGTTTTAATGGTGGCTGACCCTGAGATTATTAAAACTGTCACTGTGAAGGAGTGCTACACTGTGTTTACCAACCGCAGGGTAAGAGACCCTTTGTATCACATAGCAAAGTGAAACCTACGCAAAGGGACCTTTGTGGGTTTATTTGCATGAATGTGTTAATTTAGCCGTCATTCAGTAGCAGGAATAGTTTGACTGCCTGACAACCTGCCTGGTTTTGCCGGGTGGGTACTAATGAAACATGGGAAATGTATTTTTTTTTCTTCAAATTTGTCATTTGTACTCACTTATGCACATATTAAAAAACAGCATTACAGACATAACAGACGTGCTTGTTATTCTAGTTTGTTATTAATCTTTGTACTAAATTAAGATAAGTTGCAGCTTGTTGTATAATTATATATTTGACAAAAAAATTACAATATACATTTCCATATGTATTCTATATGTACATTTTAAAATATATTTTTTTACTTTCTTCTATGTATAATAATAATATGCACACCATAGAGTCAACCTAGAGATAAAGGTGTAAAGACATTACAGTTGCATTACATTATCTCAGCAAAGTTCATAAGTTGATGTTGGACATGGAGATGCTGGAGGAAGCTAAATTTAAGCTTTAAGTGTAATTTAATTTTCACAGGATTCTGGTTTTATGAATGGACCTCTGGATGATGCAGTTTCAGTAGTCAAAGACGAGAGGTGGAAAAGAATTCGGAACACCGTGTCCCCATGCTTCACCAGTGGAAGACTGAAACAGGTTGATATAATGTATCAGTTATGTTGTAACTCCAATTTTGTTAATCTGTCTTAAGGAAATTCTCTCTCATGTCTTATGAAAAGTTCTGTCTTTCTGGTCCAACATCGTTAGTTACATTGATGTATATAGTATCTACATATTTTTTTTTTGTCTCTGTAAACCCACTGACATGCATTCCAAACAAAACATAAATAATATAATTCTCCTACTTTATCTCCTTGTTAAGGTTTATCCCCTTGTTGCTCGCTATGCAGACCGACTTGTTGCTAAACTTAAGGAAACGAATTTGGATGAACCCATCAATGTCAAACAGTATGTTGTTAATCTTTAATATGCCAGCATATTGCATTGTTCATCCTATAGTAAATAATGCTCTGACTTGTCTTTTCCAATTCTCATAGGTTTGTGGCTCCTTACAGTTTAGACACTGTGACCAGTGCTTCTTTCAGTGTGGAGACAGACTCCATAAACAATCCAAATGATCCTGTGAATGTGCAGGTCCAGAAGGTCCTTAACTTCAAATTTTGGCCTATTCTTTTCCTAAGTATGACCTCCTTTTGACCCTTATTCAAACTCCATTTGCTCATATAGTATTGCTAGGTTTTTAATTTTTGTTCAACTGCTCTTTTGTCTCCTTTCAGTGATTTTTCCCTTTGGTAAACATCTGCTGGAGCTCCTGAAGATTGAAATCATGCCCAAAGACAGCATTGACTTTTTCTACAACATCATTAAGAGATTTAAAACCCAGCATCGTGAAGATGAATCTGTAAGAATAACATTTATAAAAGAAGTTCAACATTTCACAAAATCAAAGGCTTTCTATTTTGTTACATTATATTTAAAGATTAATGTCTGTGAAGTGCAGCAATCAAGATCATTATATTAGCTTGAAAACAGGAAATGAGCTGCCTACCCTTTATCTACAAATTTTTGTTCTGGTTTATTTTAATTTGTATTAAAAAAACAAAACTAAAGATGAGAAATGTGTTTTTTTTTTCACAGGTTTAATAACCTGACTATTAGCTGGTCAACAATTGAAAACTGTGTTCATCTTTTACATACAGTCTACCCATATTGCAGATATTTGCAATTTTCTTCTGCTGTTGTCTTTCAGTCACCCATATTTGAGTCAATAGACTTTGAGCAAGTTTGCATTTGTTGCTGACACTGAATGTTGTCTTTTTGGTCTAGGCCCGAGCAGACTTCCTGCAGGTGTTAATTCAGAGTGAGATCCCAAAAAAGGAGTATAAGAATGATGAAGAACAGCCAAATAAAGGTATGTTTTTACCAGAGAGGTAATCCATAAACAGGGATATTATATCCCTATAACATCCCTGCAAATATTTAGAGACAGCCAGGCTGGCTATGAGTATCAAAAATGTACACCAGGAAGGTTGGACTTTAAATCAGTGTTTAACCAATACCAGTCAGTTATTACATTAGGAATACACTAGCTTTGAATATGATTCTGAAACTGACAAGGATTTTTCTCTTTTTGATAGGTTTGACTGAACATGAGATCCTTTCCCAGGCCTTGGTCTTCATCTTGGGAGGCTATGAGACCACCAGTACCACTCTTACATACATGCTTTATAATCTGGCCACCAACCCTGATGCGTTGCAGACCTTACACAAAGAAATCGATGCTAACCTGAAGAAAGATGTACAGTAATTTCTCACATAATTTGTCTTGTTACCGTAGCAGACAGTCTTATCACATTTTCCTTTTTTGTGATTGTGTGTTTTCATATTTTGCCTAGGAACCCATTTCTTATGAGGAGCTGACCGACCTGCAATACCTGGACCATGTTATACTCGAGTCGTTGCGTTTGATTCCCACTGGCCCTCGGCTCGACAGGACATGCAAAAAAACTGTGCAGGTGCATGGCCTCACCATCCCTGAAGGAACCGTAATTGGGATTCCTGTGTGGCTGTTGCACAAAGACCCACGCTACTGGAACTCACCTGAGCTTTTCAGACCAGAGAGGTAAATCTGCAATCTTATCAAGAACCAATCTTGGTTAAATCTTGGAAACTATTACTAAAGAAAGGGTGCTTTACAAGGTTTATTTCTATAGACTAATCAGAATCAGAATACTTTATTGATCCCTGGGGGAAATTATTTTTTGTTACAGTGCTCCATTATAAACCAACATTAAGACAAGACAGACAATACACTAACTAAGAATAGTAATATATACATACATACATACATACATACATACATACATAAGTCACTCATAAATAAATAGCTGAAAAAGAAACATGTGTAGCTGTAGCAGCAAACAGAGTGTTAAGTGGATGCGTTGTACAGGGAGATGGCCACAGGCAGGAAAGATTTCCTGTGTCGTTCAGTGGTGCTTTTCGGTAATCTCAGTCTCTCACTGAACGTGCTCCTGTGACTGACCAGCATGTCATGGAGTGGGTGGGAGGTGTTATCCAACATTGTCTTTATCTTGGACAGCATCCGCCTCTCCGACACCACCTTGAGGGAGTCCAGCTCCATCCCCACAACATTGCTGGCCTTACGGATTAGTTTATTAAGTCTGTTGGCATCTGCGACCCTCAGCCTGCTCCCCCAGCATGCAACAGCATAGAGGATCGCACTGGCCACAACAGACTCATAGAAAATCCTCAGCATTTTCCGGCAGATGTTGAAGGACCTCAGTCGCCTCAAAAAATAGAGACGACTCTGGCCCTTCCTGTAAAGTGCTGTGGTGTTTTTAGCCCAGTCCAGTTTATTGTCAATGTGTACTCCAAGGTATTTATAGTCCTCCACAATGTCAACACTGACCCCCTGGATTGAAACAGGGGTCAAGTGTTTCCTGGTCTTCCTGAAGTCCACGATCAGTTCCTTGGTCTTTGCCACGTTGAGCTGCAGATGATTCTGCTCACACCACGTGACAAAGGAGTCGACCACAGCCCGGTACTCTGTCTCATCATCCCTGCTGATGCATCCAACCACCGCAGAGTCATCAGAAAACTTCTGAAGATGGCAGGTCTCTGTGCAGTGGCTGAAGTCTGTGGTGTAGAGGGTGAAGAGGAAGGGGGAGAGGACAGTCCCCTGTGGTGCCCCTGTGTTGCTGATCACCTTGTCAGACACACACTGTGGGAGACGTACATATTGTGGTCTTCCTGTCAGGTAATCAACAATCCAGGACACCAGAGAAGCATCCACCTGCATCGCTGCTAACATATCACCCAGGAGGGTCGGCCTGATGGTGTTGAAAGCACTGGAAAAGTCAAAAAAGTCAAAAGCCACTCATATCACTTTGTCTTTGCAAACCTTACAAACAAATCTGACATAAATGCTGAAATACCGTTGGGTTTGCTGACAAGAAGTGACTCAAAGACATCTACACAATCATCACAACAAGACAAAGCAAGGCTGTATCGAAATTAGTTATAGATTTATTTTAAATACATTTATAAAAAGATTCAATTTCTTTTCATCTTTTTTAGATTTCTGTGTATTTGCATAATTCCTTCTATTTAAATATATACAAATTATAGTTCCCATCAGTTTATTCTTAATATTTCAAGTAATGAAGTGTTGACATTTTGACATTTTTGAAAATTTAATGAAAATCAAAAACTTGAATCTCTCATTTGTAACACTCAGGTTCTCTTAATTGGATAGTTTGCAACAGTCCCTTTGGCAGCAGGTTCCACACATGGATTTTGGGCCATTCATCCCATTTATCCTGACAGATCCTCTCGAGCAGACTTCATGAAAAGTTTTAGGTCCCTTTACTTTTAGTCAAGGATAGCCAGAGACTTATCCAGTGGTGTCTTAAGACTGTGTTAAAGCTTCATCAGGATGTGATTTAGGAGACGCCGAATCTTATCTCATTATAGACACCCAAAAACTTTCTGTAGTCCAGGGGCCACGCTGTGCTGTAGAGGGTTAACAGTATTTGTTTTTGTGTTAGAGCACTGAAGTTAAAACTACAAATATTCTTACTGAATACTACACCTGAAATTAATGTAAAAAAAAAAAAAAGAATTCAACAGAGGATTTTTTTGCTACTGTTTCGAGTAGCTAGATTAACTGCATCCTCTGTAACAGCATGCAGAGCCTTTTCCTTTTACGTAGTAACTCCATGATTTTAAAGGCTTATTTGATCTGTATCTGCAGGTTCAGTAAAGACAGCGGAGAGGAGGTGAACCCATATGCGTACATGCCGTTTGGACTTGGCCCTCGTAACTGCGTTGGGATGCGCTACGCCCTCCTCGTCATGAAGATGATTATTGTCCGTCTCTTGCAGAAGTACACTTTGGAAACGTGCAAAGAGACCATGGTAAGAGCAACACTCCTCCACATTCAGACTATGATGCTACTTTTTTGTCCTGTCCCTGATGTTACATCCATTTCTTTTCTCTTCTTTAGATTCCACTTCAGTTTGACTGGAAGTTTCAGCCAGTTCAGCCTGTAAAACTCAAGATTGTTCCCAGAAATCAGTAATCTAAGAGGGAACATCTTCAAATCCCATCAAACATGTTATTTTATGCTTTTGCTTTAACGTGAGGGAACTGCTGCCAGGAATGACATTGTTCATGTAATTTCTTTTTTCAGCTGCTATTTTGATGAATCAAATGTATTTTAATTCCCTTTTTTTACTGTGTTGAATGTTTAATCTGACTTTTCTGTGTTCAAAAAACACATCTACCTTTGCTATTTCTCCTTTTATGGTTAATTGCATGAATTTCTTGATGACATTCTTGGACTTGTGACTTCTGAAAAGTGCAAACATGCATATTATCTTTTGACACTTCTGCTTTATGGGTCACATTTCTTCCTTGTTTGGTTTCTTTTTTTGTGTCAGTTTGGTAGAAATTGGTGTCTGTTCATGTATGAGCTTCGTGATGCAATAAATACAGTTACAACTAGAAATTCAGAGTCTTGTGAAAGTCTGTCTTGAGACTGTCAGGGCCATGAAATAAGCTCCTGGCAGTGAACACACATCTCCCTGATGCATGTAGCTTATTATTGGTGGCAGTGGCGGTCCTAGCCTATTTAGCGCCCTGGGCGAACACTCCCTCTGATTGTTTCAGGATGGCCTGCCATTATCCAATGACACATCTGCTTACCTGTATCTTTTGCTCGTTTCTCCTCCTCTTTTCTCATTTTTATAAACTGAGCACCTGATGGCTTTGAACTTTTCTTGTCCATCTTCCATTGGTTTTAATTTTGCACTCCAGTATGAACACCCATCCCCCAACACAAGGATCACCACAACATAACCTAACAGACCTACACCTTAGTTCACAGATTCGATTTGTCTAGGGTTTATTTCTGGGATTTCACACAACCCAGGATTCAAATCATGAATACATAATGGGCTTGGATTTACAGCATTACGATTGAAATATGCTCTATTTGGAAGCAGCCGGCCCCCTCCCCTTTCGACGGGTTGTGTGTGAGACTTTAAATTATCAAACTGTAAATTATAAATTTTAAATTGTTATTGATCCCTTTACCCCTGGTCCTAAAGTGTATATTTATTTTCTTACTCTTCCTATATACACTCAACAAAAATATAAACGCAACACCTTTGTTACTGCTCCCATTCCCCATGGGATGGACGTAGAGACCTAAAATTCATTCCAGATACACAATATAACCATCCCTCCCAAACAGTGGTCACAAATCAGTCCAAATGTGTGGTAGTGGGCACATCTGCTATATTGAGATAATCCATCCCACCTCACAGGTGTGCCAGGTGGAACTGGTACACGCTGTCGTATACGCCGGTCAAGCACATCCCGAACATGCTCAATAGGTGACATGTCCGGTGAGTATGCTGGCCATGCAAGAACTGGGACATTCTCAGCTGCCATCTGCCCTGAACAATGTGAACCATGATTCATCCGTGAAGCGCACACCTCTCCAACGTGCCAGACGCCATCGAATGTGAGCATTTGCCCACACAAGTCTGTTACGGCAACGAGCTGGAGTCAGGTCAAGACCCCGATGAGGACGACGGGCATGCAGTTGAGCGTCCCTGAGTTTCTGACAGTTTGTGCAGAAATTGTTTGGTTGTGCAAACCAATTGTTCCAGCAGCTGTCTGGGTGGCTGGTCTCAGACGATCTTGGAGGTGAACCAGCTGGATGTGGAGGTCCTGGGCTGGTGTGGTTACACGAGGTCTGCGGTTGTGAGGCCGGTTGGATGTGCTGCCATATTCTCTGAAACGCCTGTGGAGACGGCTTATGGTTGAGAAATGAACATTCAATGCACGGGCGACAGATCTGGTTGACATTCCTGCTGTCAGCATGCCAATTGCACGCTCCCTCATTGCTTGTGGCATCTGTGGCATTTTGCTGTGAGACAAAACTGCACATTCCAGGGTGGCCTTTTGTTGTGGGCAGTCTGAGGTACACCTGTGCACTACTCATGATGTCAGATCAGCATCCTGATGTGGCACACCTGTGAGGTGGGATGGATTATCTCAATATAGCAGATGTGCCCACTACCACACATTTGGACTGATTTGTGACCACTGTTTGGGAGGGATGGTTATATTGTGTATCTGGAATGGATTTTAGGTCTCTACGTCCATCCCATGGGGAATGGGAGCAGTAACAAAGGTGTTGCGTTTATATTTTTGTTGAGTGTATATTGTTTGTTTACTTGCACTGCTGTAACTGGAGCCTCGTCTCTCTAGATACTGTACTGTATGTAGCGGAGATGACAATAAAGTTTGCTTTGACTTCAGCAGCAAGCAGACGCACTCTCGCGCTCACTTTTCGCGTATAGAACTTTGAAAAAACATATTAAATTATGTTTTTTCGAATTATAAGTCTGTATCATAATGTCTGGTGTTTTCGTGTTTGTTGGTTTGTTTTTATTTTGTTTTATTTTGCGAGTTGGTTATTAGATGCTGCTCCAGCCAGCCAGAGAATACCCCGCCGCCCCGCCCTCTCCTCCCTGAGCCGCAAGCAGCAAGCGCGCCTCGCAAACGGAGGGCACCCTTACTCCCAGAAAATGGGCGATAGAAAACCGATCGGTGCCTATGCCATTCCCAATATGCGCTGGCATGATGTTGGGGCAGCATGAGTTCGAGCAATTTTATTTTATTTTTTTGCCGATGCCCGTGATGCCGCCCCGGGCAACCGCCCGTGTCACCCGTATCAAGAACCGCTACTGATTGATGGTATCTGTCTCCACCTAGCGTCAACAGCTGCCAACCAGCTTCTACTGATAATTTGTTTTAAACGTTGACAGCTGTCCACTGCTGATTATATCAAAAGGAAATCTTACAATATGTCGTCAAATCCAAACACTTGAATTATAAATTTGTACTTGATGTACTGAATCTTTTTATTTTATTTATTTATTTATTTTTACCAAATTCCAGAACAAAATCCTAAACCTGAACTTCAGTGCTTCTGTTTTTAACAGGACTTTATAAATTTATAAGTCCATGAGTACAAGAGTTGTATCTTCTCTTGTAACTTGCAAGACTACGAATAAGCACGTTTCCCGTAATGTAGTACTATTGTTTTAGATCTTGAATAAGTCCTCTGCTTCCAGACAGGAGGAGTCATTAGTTATATTAATGGAGTAAAATCAATCATAAACATTTAATTAATTTATCCAAACAATCAAACAGTCATGCAACATAAACAGAGTCACATATATAACTAACAGTAATAGCGGAAGTCACTTTTTTTGAGATTTTCAATTAATGAAGTTCCCTAATCTAAAATTATAACTTGCAAATGAAGTGAAAATGTCACTCAAGTGAAAATTGTATGTGATCTATTTTCTACTCTGACAAATTAAATGTACAAAAATAATGATGATGGTGATAATTTGAAGGCATAAAAGGATAAAAAAACAAAATGAACTTAGAGTTATCTTTGGTAATTTAATTTTTATACCTTAAACTTGGCAACGTGAATACAGCACAATAATTGAGTTGGCTGATGTAGTTGTCTGAAAACCACCTGAAGCTATGAAGTATAAAGGTGACCTCAAGAACTGTATACAGTTCTTGAGGTCACATCCAAGAATAGTTTATATATAAACTATTCTTGGATGTGTTTGGGTGCGTGTGTTTGCATTATAAAGTTTGCTTTTTAAGACCCATTGGTAACACACTTTTGTATTACACAATCAGTCATCGGTGCCAATAGTATCTAGGGGAAGAGCCAGCAGGTGACCTGATTATCACAACCTTTTAAGGAAATATTGCAGTAGGTTGTAACTAAATAAACTGTGACCTAGAAAGCATTTGCCCTTAAATGGAGCTACTAACACCAGGTTGATTTACCCGCCCCAATGAGAAATTATCAGCAGCAAAGGTGAGACAGTGAGCATAGACACATGGCATACATGGCATAGAGCCTGCAGATGCTACATGATGGGTTAAAGTGTAACTGACAGTAATATAAGAAGATAATCTGGAGTCGTTGCTCCTGTGTTTATATCAGTGTGCAGGACACTGAAATAGGAAAACAGCAGGAAGTTTCTGCCATTTTCCACCTTTTTAATTGGTGTAGCACAAAACAGCCTTAACCACAGTGTCTCTGCAGCCCAGGGAACACTGCTGGTTTTCATTCTAGCCATCCAGTCATCCAGTCATCCTCCAGCCCTCACCTTCAGGTGTGAGCAAACCTTTAATGACATTATTCTTTGCACGTTGTCACCAGAAGCATTTTTTAGTCTGTTTTAATGTGTCCACCTAAGGGTCCAAAGTAATTGAGCATGATTTATAAAGTGGTGGGAAAATCAATTTCACAGTTGTAGACAAAAAGGAAACCATAAAGTTCACCAATACTGCTCCACGAAACTGAATTTATCCTCAAAAATCTAAGTAAGCACAATGCTACTTGGAAGACTGGAGGAAACGTTTTCTGTGTCAGACCCAGCTCAAGCCTTTCATCAGTCATCACAGAAAAATAAAGAAACAGTACTCATAAAGTTTACTGATGCTATTAAATTAAAATGCCCTCAGTGTGGAGTGTCTAACATAGCCTAATATTTATACCGGTACAGGTGGTTTCTAGTTAATTCTTTAGTCTCCAAATAGAGACGGACGATCTGATATCCTGGTGTAGGCGTTGTTCCCACATCATCATAATTAATGTTGTTCCAGGTTCAACATTGTGACGTCATTCCTTTGCGATTTCGAAATACCCGCCTTCGAGTATTTAGAAATACAAGTGAAGAAGCGAGAAACCGCAGCCTGTCCGCCGAATTTGAAGTCAATTTAGGATACTTTTCTTTAATAAACGGTAAGCATTATACATATGTTCCTCACTTGGCTTGCTGTTTGTTTGCTAGTGATAGGCTACTTGACGACAGCATTAGCTAACCAGTGTTCTCTAGACCAGCATTCCCCAACTTTTTGGGTGTTTCGTGGCCCGGTGTTCCAGATCTACTGGCGTTTAGATCAACTGGCGTTGGTCGAACAGATGTGTGGCAGTCTTGCGTTTCAGGAGCTGCTACCGACAAACCAGCAAAAAAAACGCCAAATGTGTCATCTGTGACACTTGTGAGGTTATCTCAAACACACTCCGTCAGTCTTGATGCTGTTGAACAACAAAATGTTTAAAATGTGGCGAGTTTACCTGGTGATATCCTCATTCGCGACGCGATCGCGAAAACAGCAAACAATTAACACCACGCCGATGTTGTTCACAGGACAGCAAGAGTAAACGATCGGGAGACTCTTGTCGTCGTTATCGTTCCCCTCGCACGGTTTATTTCTCCGGTTTCAGCGTTTTTGCGTCACAACTAAAGCGAGCAGTTTACTTTGTGTGCACTAACATGGACTCGAGTCAACCAGCGCCACCTCTGGCCAAGTGCCACAGCCTACAGCCAGATCAACCTGTGACACACATCTGCACCACGTTTGATTTCGTTTCTTGCACAACACATTTGTACCTTTCAATTGTGTCTGTTTGTGCGTCATGCAAATAAACCTTTGAAAAGAATGAAATGACACCAATATTTCACTAGTGTTGTAACATCACATGTCGTTAGTGTTGTATTGCTTATAATGTTTGCACTCCGTGCTTCCTGTCCCTTGTGGTCCACCGTAGTGGCAACGGGGAGTGTTTGTTTTCACGAAAGTGGGTGTGTTTTATGTTGAACTGAATGAGCGGCAATAAAGAGAATGGTGGCTCACGAAGCACATTATGAACACTTATTCATAAGTTTGAGGTAGAACATTACATGGTGTCAGAGTAAATCGACCTAAACGCCCACTGACAGAGCGAAATGGATTCGTCGGGAGTTCCTGCACCACGGATGGACTGGGATTCAGCCAATCTTCCCGATGCCTGGCGGAGGTTCGTACAACATGTGAAGCTAATGTTTAGCGGCCCGCTAAGCGGCAAGCCCGAGGAGACCCAGTGCAGCTATCTTCTTCTGTGGGTAGGAGAAAGAGGCAGGTACATTTATAACACATGGCAGCTATCTGATGAAGAAGCTAAAAAGCTGACCACATATCTCGACAGGTTTGAACAGTACCTCATGCCGAAAACAAACACCATTTTCGCCAGATACAAGTTTAATGAAAGACTCCAAGGTGAAGGGGAGTCATTTGAACACTTTGTGACCGAGTTAAAGTTACTCGTCAAGCAGTGTGGCTACGTTAACAGTGACGAAATGGTCCGAGACAGGATTGTCTTCGCAACCAGTTTCCCACAAGTCAGAGAAAAGCTGCTGAGCCAAGGGTCAGATTTGACTCTAGAAAAAGCCATAGACATTGCACGCTCCTATGAGATCGCACGAGAGCAATTGAAAGCCATGGTTGACCCACACACTAGCCTGCAGGGAGCAGCGCCCGCGCATGCAGTATCCGCTAAGCGCCAGAGTACGCAGCAAAAAGATAGGAGGGCATCTCATTATAATAAGATGGGAAAAGTGTGTGGAAGATGTGCACGAGCACACAGCCAGAAGGAGGAGTGTCCTGCAAAAGGGAAGAGGTGCAAAAAGTGCAATAAAATGAACCACTTTGCCAAAGCATGCCGTTCACAAGCACCACACCAACCCAACCCAGTGTACTCTATTAACCCTGACACTCCAAGCGATGAAGCGGAGCTATTCATAGATTCCATAACAAAGTGCAACGAAGGGGAGGCCGATGAACAGGCTTACGCTGACGTAGAAGTAGGCTCACTGCATCACACCGTGAGTTTTAAGCTTGACACAGGAGCCACTGCTAACGTCATCCCTGCCCGATTGTTTAAGAAGTGTTTTAAGCAGGTTAGCTTGGCACCGCCCACACGCACACTATCTGGCTATGGAGGAGAAAAACTCAACATCAAAGGCACATGCCAGTTGAAGTGCAGGTGGAAAGACATTCACAAGATGCTGACTTTTGACATAGTAGACACTGCAGCACCCCCCATCTTAGGGTTGAGAGCATGCCTGGATCTAAACCTAGTCAAGCTGGTCATGTCAGTACAGATCATAAACGTCATGGAGGAGTTTGCCGATGTGTTCGAGGGCATAGGGAAATTCCCAGGAGAATGCGACTTACACATTGACCCAGACGCCATGCCCGTTGTGTGCCCCCCCCCCCCCCCGGAGGATCCCTTTCACACTGCGGGAACGACTGAAACGGGAGCTGGATGACATGGAGAAAAACGGCATAATCGTCAAAGTAAAAGAACCCACAGAATGGGTAAATGGACTGGTGGTCGCAGAGAAGCGTACTGGGAAGCTCAGAGTATGCCTCGATCCTCGCGAATTAAACAAAGCCATCAAAAGACCTCATTACCCGCTTCCAACATTGGATGACATCACACCAAAGCTGGCAGGAGCACAGTACTTCAGTGTCATGGATGCTCGCTCAGGCTATTGGGCCATCCAACTAACCACCAAGTCATCGCACCTCACCACCTTCAACACGACCTTTGGCAGGTACCGTTTTCTGCGCCTTCCTTTTGGGATAATATCAGCACAGGACATTTTCCAAAGGAAAATCGATGAGACGTATGAAGGGCTCAATGGAGTGGCAGCCATCATGGATGACATCCTCGTGTTTGGCAGGACAAAGGAGGAACACGACGAGAACCTTCGTGCCATGCTTGAGCGCACACGGGAGCGAGGAGTACGTCTCAATCCAGAGAAATGTGTCATAGGCGCCACAGAAGTGAGTTACTTTGGACACAAACTCACCCGGGAGGGCATCCAGCCAGACCCAAAGAAACTGCAGGCCATAAAGGACATGCCACCTCCTGAGAATAAGAATGAGCTTGAGACAATCCTTGGAATGGCGAACTACCTGTCCAGATTCGCACCACGACTATCAGAGGTGAACGCACCGCTGCGTCAGCTGCTCAAACAAGATTCGGAGTTCATCTGGGATCAGACCCACGACAGAGTCTTCCAGCAAATGAAAGATCTCATAACCAGAGAACCAGGCCCCATACTGGCATACTACGACACGACCAAGGAGCTACGGCTACAGGTAGATGCATCGAAGTATGGTTTGGGAGCTGTGTTGATGCAGGACGGACACCCAATAGCATATGCTTCAAAGACACTGACCCCAACAGAAGTCAACTATGCACAGATCGAAAAAGAGCTCTTTGCAGTGCTGTTTGGATGCAAGCGTTTCCACACCTACATATACGGCAGGAGAGTCATCGTCGAGTCGGACCACAAGCCGTTGGAGCACATACTGAAGAAACCAATCTCTGTAGCCCCTGCTCGTGTGCAGCGCATGCTGTTACAGCTGCAGAGATACGACATATAGATTGTGCACCGGCCCGGAAAAGACATACCTGTGGCCGACACACTGTCCAGGAAACCATTGCCCGACCAAGACAGCACACTGAGTGAAGGCATGGAGGACCAGATCCACTCAGTGATAAACAGCCTCCCAGTAAGTGACAAAAAACTCTCAGAGATACAGGCTGCAACAGGATGTGACCCGCAGCTCACCCTGCTGAAGCAAATTGTGCAGGATGGCTGGCCTGAGGACAGAAAAAAATGCCCCAAAACCCTTTTGGACTTCTGGAATTTCAGAGATGAAATTTCACACTTCCATGGCATCATCTTCAAAGGTGACAAAATTATAGTGCCAACAGCCCTAAGAAACAACATGCTGGAGAGAATCCACACTGGGCACATGGGGATTGAGAGGAGTAAGCAGAGAGCAAGGGACGCCCTCTTCTGGCCAGGCATGGGCAAGGACATAGCTGCCACGGTGGAAAACTGTTCCATATGTCAGGAGAGGCGCGCGGCGAATCCCAAAGAACCTCTCATCCCACACCAGATCCCTGAGAGACCATGGCAGGCAGTGGCCTCAGATCTCTTCACATGGCGTGGACGGGACTACTTGGTAGTTGTGGACTATTACAGCCGCTACTTTGAGGTCGAAAGGCTATTCTGTACCACTGCAGGGTCCGTCATCAAAAAGCTCAAGGCCATATTCGCCAGACATGGTATACCAGAGAAGCTTATCTCAGATAACGGCCCACAGTACAGCTCTCGAGAGTTTAAGGATTTTGCAGTCACATGGGACTTTGTCCACGCGACCTCAAGTCCTTTGTACCCGCAAAGCAACGGCCTTGCCGAAAGAACAGTCAAAACGGCCAAATCAGTTCTGGATAAAGCTCATGCTCAGGGAGTAGATCCCTACCTGTCCCTATTGGAGCAAAGGAACACGCCAGTCGATGGCTTCAGGTCACCCGCGCAGCTCCTCATGAGTCGACGTCTACGCTCAGTGCTTCCCATTACCGGATGCCACCTGGTACCTCGCATCATAAGCCCGACGGTTGTGCAAAAAACACGGATGGAAAGACAAGAGCATCAGAGGCGTTACTATAATCGCAGCGCCACACCACTACCGAGGCTGCAGCAGGGGGACCACATTCGCTTTCAGCACGAGTCCGGAGCCTGGAAACCGGCTGTCATCATCCGACCTGCAGAAACTGCCCGCTCTTTCGTGATCCGCACTGGCGAGGGACAGACTATACGGCGTAACCGACGGCATCTGAGAGGCGCCAAGGCGTCACCGGCACCTTCAACACCAACATCCGATCTGGTCACCCAGCCAGATAGTACAGCTCAGCAACAAGCAGAGCCCCTGTCGCCATCTAGAGACACTAAAACACCAACCATGGACACTAGCCCTGCACTGACCACCAGATCAGGACGAGTGGTCAAACCGAGGGTTATTCTTGACCTGTGATTGTAAAGGGTGTAGGCGGATCGCTGCCCTAAAAAAAAAAAAAAAAAAAAAAAAAGGAAACATGTCAAATGTCCATGTACTAATGAGTGCATATCCCGCATTGCATTGTTGGTGTTAGTTTTATGCCCAGTAATTTTACACATGGCAGTGTTGAAAAATTGTTCCTTATCCTCATGTTCAGGATGTTCTATTTTGAAATGTATACCAGCTGTGTCACTGGCGGACATTTAAAAAAAAAAAGGGAGATGTTGTATTGCTTATAATGTTTGCACTCCGTGCTTCCTGTCCCTTGTGGTCCACCGTAGTGGCAACGGGGAGTGTTTGTTTTCACGAAAGTGGGTGTGTTTTATGTTGAACTGAACGAGCGGCAATAAAGAGAATGGTGGCACACGAAGCAGATTATGAACACTTATTCATAAGTTTGAGGTAGAACATTACAGTTAGCATAGTCTGTCTGTGTCTTTTCTGAGAAAAAACATTTTAGAGTTGGTTGTTATATACAGTCTGTATAAGTGTGGTTAATCTAATAAACATTTGTAAGGAGATGGCAGTTACTGTGAATGTACCGCAGGTGAATAGTAATAAACAGTCAGACAATGACTCTGACAATCTCATTCAATCTTGCAGACTGAATGCACCTTCTGTGGAAAGTGGTACCACACAGTGTGTGTGGACTTTCCCTGTGCAGAAGGCGACTACAAATGTTGTGGGTGCTAAATAAACAGTAAAAAGTGATCCCTGTTGTCTTTGCTTACTGATTGTTTTTAGTGTTGACAATCCACATTGCTGCCATTGCATCTTTCAACATGTTTGTGGGTAGATTTGGATGTACCAGGGGTAAGTGCAGCCACTCAGCCTCTACTCAATGTCATCATAGCAGCAGGTGAAGATGTGTCACAGGTTAATCTAGTAGTGGGCTATGGTATTTGGCCACAGGTGGCAGCAGTGGACTGACCTCCATTTGAAACTGCTCTAGCTGTGTCTGGGGGTGGGCGTCCGGGTACACACCGGCTCACTCCTTGGCGGCCGCTTGTCGGGGCCTGGGGCCTGGGGCTCGCTCGGGCCCCTTTGGAGGTGGGGTGCCCCCGGCCTCTCGGCCTGGGGCTCGGTCACTCAGGCACAGCTGGGGGCCGGCGGAGCTCACGGGCGCGTCACTGCAACTCCCCCTGACTTCTGCTCCGCGGCTGCTGGGCGAGCCCTCATCTGGGACTCTCCTCAGCTCTTACTGGAACAGTGGCGCGGCTGCCCCTCTGTTGGTCTTCCATGGTCTCTTGTGTTCTGGGGGCCTCTGGATGTCTGGAGTTTTGATCTCCTCCATACCCGCTTCACACCCTGGAGGACGGGGCTGTGGCCCCCCCACACTCCCTAGCAGATCATTACATGGAGAAACCTTTGGAATGCAAGCATGCTGATCCACACAGGTATGCACACATGGGTATTCACAGACGCGGACTAAAGCTTTCTTGGCTGCTGCCTCAAAGCACACTGTGCGCTGTCTATCTTGCGTGCTGCACAATATCGTTTATTATTTAGTAAATATTGATATCTATGACTAGCTAGTTTATTGTGATGGTGCTTTGTTTTCTCTATTATTATGTTGCTCTTTGTTGTTTGCTGTCTCCTCTGTTTGTTTGTTTTTTGTTTGTTTGTTTTTTTTTTTTTTCTCCATACAGGTGACCCAGGAGTTCTTTTTTTTTTTTTCTCTCTCTTCCCCCCCCTTCTCACCGTCTCTTCTCCCCTTTGGTTTTCTTTCTTTCTCTCCCCCTCTTTCTCTCATTCATTCCCCCTGTCCTATTTATTAAAAAAAAAAAAAAAAAAATGACAAAGGATGAACTGAAGCTCTGCCATCACGTAATGTTGCATACTGCTGTTTCTGATGTCATTTAGAAAAAGAAAAAAAAAGAAAAAAAAAAAGAAACTGCTCTAGCTGCTGTGTGATAGTGGATCTGCTACAAATTGAAGATCATAGGCAAGTTTTGGAAATGAACCCTTGTATTATGTTGAAGAACAAAAAAATGACATTGATTTTGTTGCGGGTCATTTAGATCCGTACTGTGTAAATCCACTCAGAATTGTTCAAAAAATGCAATGAAACAATAGCAACTTTATTTCCCATCAGATAAACATGTAGAACACAGACATACAACAGTTAGACTTTCCATAACTATTTTAGGAACAATTTGGTTTTTCGTTCTTACAAACACATTTCTTTTGAACTTGCCCAACGTTCTCAGTTTTTCAATGCTCAACATTTTCAATTTTGTCCACATGATGGACAGAATGTAACTGTGTGCTTTCTGCAGATGTACTTCTTGCATTTCTCACAATACGTGCTTGTTTTAAAACAGGAATCTTCCTAACTAAGATTTAAAACAAAAGATTGCGTCTCCTCCAGTCTCACAAACAGATGACAAACCAAGCGACACACCTGAGTCACTGACTTTATATATAACTACCAACTCTCCAGCCATGTTGATGAATTGCCTATATTGGCTGGAAATATTAATTTCCAGGGAAAGGACACAGGCAGATGATGCTTACAGGATGTGATGTGACAACACTAATTAAATATTGATTTGTCATATTTGTCCAAGGTGTATTTCATTGTTATGGGAAAAGAGATAATTAAAATCATGATGACCAATTGGAGTGGTGATTTCTATGACTTTGTGTATATAATTTGGAATTTTGTACAAATGTAGGCCAATAAGGAATATATGATATCATTTCATTCATTTCAAAGGTTTATTTGTATGATTCACAAACAGACACAATTGAAAGGTACAAATGTGTTGTGCAAGAAACGAAATCAAACGTGGTGCAGATATGTGTCACAGGTTGATCTGGCTGTAGGCTGTGGCACTTGGCCAGAGGTGGCGCTGGTTGACTCGAGTCCATGTTAGTGCACACAAAGTAAACTGCTCGCTTTAGTTGTGAAGCAAAAATGCTGAAACCGGAGAAATAAAATGTGCGAGGGGAATGATAACGACGACAAGAGTCTCCCGATCGTTTACTCTTGCTGTCCTGTGAACAACATCGGCGTGGTGTTAATTGTTTGCTGTTTTCGCCATCGCGTCGCGAATGAGGATATCACCAGGTAAACTCGCCACATTTTAAACATTTTGTTGTTCAACAGCATCAAGACTGACGGAGTGTGTTTGAGATAACCTCACAAGTGTCACAGATGACACATTTGGCGTTTTTTTTGCTGGTTTGTCGGTAGTAGCTCCTGAAACGCAAGACTGCCACACATCTGTTCGACCAACGCCAGTTGATCTAAACGCCAGTAGATCTGGAACACCGGGGGTTGGGTCAGGCAAAATTGCAGTAGCGTCCCTGATCATTTTACAAACATAAATGAAGAGAATCTGGACTAAAAGGCCTAGACTTATGGTTGTGTGCTGAATCTATGAATCAAACTATCACCTGGAAACATAATTAACTGGTCCATAGCTGTGAAACTGGACATGAGTTCTTGATTCTATGGAGATTAACAGTAATCCAGAATTTTACAAATTTGTCCTGGGACATCGTGTAAATGTTGTCCCTGGGACATCGTGTAGATGTTGTCCCTGGGACATCGTGTGATAGCTTGTTAATAATGGAATGAAAATTTTTGATTGTTATTAACTTGTGAAAAAGAAGTGTAACAAATCCACATGTTATGTTCTTACACCCTTACAGAAACTGTGACTCCTTCACAATGTCAGGTAAATGTCAACTCATGTTGAATAATCAACCAATCAAGCCTTTTATTATCACATGCAATGTTACACGTACAACTGCAATGAAAATTTCACCCCCTTCTGACCATACATATATTGCTTAAACATCACATTGGGAAGACAGGTCGGAAACAGTTAGGAAGGTCAGAAAACAATTTAATTAATAGATGAGGGGAGAGGAGGAGAAAAAAGAACTACAACCAGACAAAGCTCCTAGAAGACTGAAATGGATGATGGTTGCAGCATGCAAAAAGAAAATGATATCTGTTGACTACAGCATATGCTTTCTCACAGATTACTTTGTGGGAGTAGCTGGACCAAACTCTATTGGTATTTCAAGTTTGAAATCCCTGTTTGACCAGACAAACATTTCAGATGAGGTACCTCTTGACATAAAAATCCTTTTATGTTGTCATAAAACTAATGTTAAATTCTGCTTTAAATACACTTTATTGTACAATTTACTTAATGAATTGTATTCCTTAGTTCTGTTTTTATTTATATGTATTTATTTATTTATTTGTTTTATAAGATAATCGATGGCCTAATCTATTTGCAGTGTGAGGTATGTTGAAAAGCTGGTTTGATCATAATGACATTTACATTGACGTTTATGTTTTTTGTAATGTATTTGAAAACATAGGTGTATTTATGTTATTTTTATAGAATTTCCCTCACATTTATCCAATACCAAGCCAAATCACTGGAAAAATTTTGGATGGGTCCACAAGAGCACAAAGGGCATACTTTTTGAAGGCATGACTTGGACTGTGGTAACTATGTTCTTATCACAAAGGGTTTATAAGTTGCCACTATAAACAAACAGCATTTTCCAAAATTGAAGCCTTGTCAGAAGAACCTGAAAAATACCTTTCTGAAACCTTTTCTGTGTAAAGACTTGCTCAAAAGCAATGCACACAGATTAAAACATTTCTGTCTTGGCCAGCTGATAAAGAACACCAAAAATTGAGTGGTGCGTGTTGAGTCTGTGGTCTTGATTTGTTTCGTACACACTATAGAACTTAAAGTAAACAAAAAATGACACTTTCTATATGTTTGTGTATCTGCAGAATTAATTACAAGTCTCACCTGAGACTCTCACCTTTTTACCTAATTTTTGTTTCTGAGAAAAATGAGAGCCGCATATGAGGACATTCATTTGAAATTTGAATAGAACAGTTGCAGTATAATGTCCTCGTAACTGTATATCAGGCACTTGTTGATCAAGATTTAGTATTTTGGTCTAAATAACCCAAAATGTGATGTCCACATATGTGGACGCCAGGCTGGAGTAAAGTGTTAGAGCTATTTATACCTATGTAAACTTTTATACACTGGGTAATGTCCACAGTTTATTTGTTTATTTATTTATTTGGTTGAATTCAACATATTTTATTTAAGTAATTGAGTTTGAACACAGAAAAAACTGAATCAAATAATCATAAAATCAAATCACTTGCACTATACTGAAGTCTAATCTACTCTGAGCTAATGCCGGTTTACAACACTAATGATCGGGTGAAGGAGAGAGATGAGGGTGTGCACGGCCACTGGTGCTCTTATCCCCGTTCTGTGTGATACAATCCAACAGGAAAGCAGTCAAACCCTTGGACATTAGCCAAGTTAACATTCACAAATATATACACACAGAGGAACTCTGAGCCCCAATGTCAGCATTAGCACAAACATGCCACTTCATACCAAATCTCAGTGTGAGGTCAGGTATTAGTCTCATTCCATTATTCTGGCTATATTTTCTTACTCATCGTTACTATTAAACTTACACTTAAGACTAACTATTAACAAAATCACACCCCGATAACTCTATTATTACACTTTGTATTTAATCATAAAAAGGCTGGATGTTGAAACGTTTTACTTCTATTTTGTATGAGCCAGGGGTTCTCAACAGCTGATACTCTATGTCCAAAAAGTGACAATGTAGCAAAAAACTTAAGAGCGCATATTTTATAAATAATACCAACAATTACAAATGCAGACCTTTAATAGTAATAAGTAATCCTTTATTTATAATACATAGCAATATAAAAGTAGTAACATATGAAAATATTACAATGGGCACAGATGAATTTGTATCAAAAACAGCAACCAAGCCAAAGTAATGAATAACACACATAAATAACAACTGCTTGAGAGAGCAAACAATTTCTTTTCATCTGTTCCTTGGCAGAAAGTTAAGACAGCTATTCAGCTTTAGGTTTCAATAAACAGAAGTAATGGATGCAGTCCCTTTGAAATGTCTACAAAAAATTCTACTTGTGCATATACTTAGCTTTAACTCTTCTCTTAAGAGAGAAGAGCCTAGGGCTCGCTTGGGCCCCTTCGGAGCTTGGGCCCCTTCGGAGGTTGGGTGCCCCCGGCCTCTCGGCCTGGGGCTCGGTCACTCAGGCACAGCTGGGGGCCGGCGGAGCTCATGGGCGCGTCACTGCAACTCCCCCTGGCTTCTGCTCCGCGGCTGCTGAGTGAGCCCTCATCTGGGACTCTCCTCAGCTCTTACTGGAACAGTGGCGCGGCTGCCCCTCTGTTGGTCTTCCATGGTCTCTTGTGTTCTGGGGGCCTCTGGATGTCTGGAGTTTTGATCTCCTCCATACCCGCTTCACACCCCGGAGGACGGGGCTGTGGCCCCCCCACACACTCCCTAGCAGATCATTACATGGAGAAACCTTTGGAATGCAAGCGCGCGGATCCACACAGGTATGCACACGGGTGTTCACTGCTCGTAGACCCAAATTACACCTTTCTTGGCTGCTACTTCGAAGCACATCTGTCCTGCGTGCTGCACAACAACATTGAATATTTAGTATTTACTGCTGTTTACACTTAGCTAGATTAATGCGATGGTGTTGTGTTTAGTATGTTGCTTTGGTTTTTTTTTCTGCTTGTTTTCTATTCTTCTCTCAACAGGTGATCCAGGAGATTTTTATTTTTTTTCTCCCCCCCTTTCTCACTGTCCCTCTCCCCTTCTGTTTTTCCTTTCCTTCCTCTTTCTTTCTCCCTTTCCTATCCCTCACTCATGTCTGTCCCGTCTGTAACATCTGAAAATAAAATATAATAAATAATAAAAACAAAGATCGACCAAATGGACCAATACGGCAATGCCACGATGATCCATTTGGCAAAGTAAATCCATTGGGTATCCTTGTTGGTCTTCAGACAACAATTCTGATGGCTAAAGAACCAAATGGGACAGGCAAAAAAAAAAAAAAAAATTTCTGGATTACTGTTAATCTCCATAGAATCAAGAACTCATGTCCCGTTTCACAGCTATGGACCAGTTAATTATGTTTCCAGGTGATAGTTTGATTCATAGATTCAGCACACAACCATAAGTCTAGGCCTTTTAGTCCAGATTCGCTTCACTTATGTTTGTAAAATGATCAGGAAAGCTACTGCAATTTTGCCCGACATTGTTATGACAGCTATATTCACCTGTACATTTATTATATATCATAATATATTGACGGGAGAGCTATATTCACCTGTACTTTCATAATAAATCATAATACATTGACATGCAATTCTCTGTCTGGAGAACACTGGTTCGCAAGTAGCCTATCACTAGCAAACAAACAGCTATCCATTTCAAGGAAAACATATGTATTATGCTTACCGTTTATTAAAGAAAAGTATCCTGAGAGGAATTGAAATTGCTGGATCGGCAGACAAAAGGTTGAAATTGCTGGATCGGCGGACAAAAGGCGGTTTCTCGAATTTGTTTTTTTAAGGCGGGTATTTTTCGAAGTCGCAAAAGTATGACGTCACAAGAAGGTGATTGGTTACTTGTAATGTGGACCCTGGAACAACATTAATTATGATGATGTGGGAACAACGGCAACACGAGGATATCAGATCGTCCAAATAGAGACACACCAAAGAGTCACAAGATAAATTTGAATCCTGTCTTTGAGATCTTTTGATTGAATTCTTAAATGCAAGAAATTCCTAACAATAATACTAAACCTTCCACCTATCAAACTTTCTTCTACTTGGCTGTCCCTCAAAGCTGAGAGTTGAACAGCAGGTGGGTGGAGCTGCTGTTTCTGAAATAACAATATTAGGCGTTGCAGGGATTCACATATATTGACTATGTGCACATTAGCATATGCTACTTCCGGTGCGGAAACTCCTGTGGGGAGCTTTGTTTCCGGTGTCCTATTAGCGCCTGGTTTACGGTCCAAAACAAGTTAAGCAAATGAATGAATCAAGCGGTGATTTACATTTCTATAGATGTCTTGGGTATTTACCCAATATATCTGTAAATGATGTTCATCGACTTGTCGATATTTTTCCCCCGCGCCCCAGAGCAAAAGAGAAAAGGGATTCAAATGTTATATTTCTCAGCTGTCCCTCGTTTATCGCGGGTGTTATGTTCTAAAAATAACCAGCGATAGGTGAAATCAAGTAGCCAATTTTATTTTTTGACGGTGCAAAACGTTTCGTGGACATCGTGGACATACAGTACTGCACTTCAGAGTCACACTGCTAGCGATCGATGCAGCGATTCTGTACTGTACAGGAGAGACGTCACGGAGGAGATCGTTTGCAGCGATCAGGACGCAGGACACAATGTGACGTAAAAAAAAAGCATGCAAACTTGCACTAAAAAATCTGATACATGTGACCAATATCACTAACTTTACACCAGCATTTTTATAATAATAATAATAATAATAATAATAGTAATAACAACAACAACTTTATTTATAAAGCGCTTTCAAACAAAGTGCTGTACAACTAAAGAATATATTTATTTTATAAATAAAATAAAAGCGATACATAGCAATACAGGTAAGAGACACAATACAAGTTAAAAAAAACAATAAAAATTTAAAAACTAAAAGCCATAGAATTAAGGATAAGGTGAACAAATGTGTCTTCAACTTAGTTTTAAAAACCTCCACAGAGCATGCCTGCCGAATATCTTGAGGGAGGTTGTTCCACAGAAACGGGGCACGAAAAGAAAAAGCACACTCTCCAATTGTCTTTTTTCTGGCTCTAGGAACTTTTAGAAGGCCAGAGTCCTGAGATCATAGAGCACGAGATGGAACATAAAGGTGTAAAAGGTCGGAGAGGTATGTAGGTGCCAATCCGTTTAAAGCCAGGTGAGCAGCAGGACCTTAAAATCTGCTCGAACCTGACAAGGTAGCCAATGCAGAGATCTCAGAACAGGGGTAATGTGCTCAAATTTAGCAGTTCTTGTTAAAATGCGAGCAGCTGCATTTTGCACCATCTGTAGACCTCTAAAACTTTTCTTTGGTAGGCCAGAAAGAAGAGCATTGCAATAATCAATACGGGAAGACACAAATGCATGGACAAGAACCTCTGCAGTGTCGCTTGACAAAACTTGTCTGATTCTGGCTATGTTCCTCAAATGGTAAAAGGCGGTCTTTGTTATCTCTTTTACATGAGATTCAAAGGAGAGCACCATATCGAACCACACACCCAAGTTTTTTACTTTGTTCCTGCAATTTATGGCTCTGTCATCAATTTTCAAGATGAAATTTTGGGACAAGTGCTGAAATTTGTATGGCCCAATGACCATCAACTCTGTCTTATCAGTATTTAAGAGCAAGAAATTATCTGATAACCAGCCCTTAATTGCAGATAAACAACATTCTACTTTGGATACTTCAGCACAATTTCCAATGGTTAAAGGAACATAAAGCTGCAGGTCATCAGCGTAACAATGAAAGGTTACATTAAAAGAACGTAAAGGGGGACCCCATGCCTCACTGCACAAGTCTCGGAGAGATCATTTTTAAAACTAACAGTCTGAGACCTCCCAAGCAGGTAAGATCTCAGCCATGATAAAACTTTTCCTGTAATTCCAATAAAATGTTCAAGCCTATCCAATAAAATGCAGTGATCCACAGTGTCAAACGCAGCACTTAGATCCAGCAGTAATAAAACTGAAGTGCGATCATTGTCTGCATTTACCAGCAGATCATTTACCACTTTGACTAAAGCTGTTTCTGTGGAGTGATTTGGTCTAAAAGCAGACTGAAATGGTTCATACAGATTGCTTGTTGACAAGTGCTCAGTGAGCTGCTTAAAAACCACTTTTTCAAAGATTTTAGATAAAAAAGACAGATGTGAGATGGGTCTATAGTTTGCGACCATGTCAACATCCAGTCCAGGCTTTTTCAAGATCGGCACTACCACAGCTGATTTAAAACATTCAGGAAAGACTCCAGTCATCAATGAAGTATTTAAAAGAAACAGAATGTAGGGTCCTAATACTGACCACAGTTCCTTTATAACCCAGTGTAATGTTGGACCCGAGAAACATACGCTGGAGCGAATATGATGACAGCAGAACTTTTATTCGACACTGTGGTTTGTTTACTGGGACACAGACACTCCCGCTCTCTCTGCTGTCACGTCCGCTCTCCTCCTCCGCCTGTCACTGCCAACATATAAAGAGACACAATCACTGTCAGATCCCAGCACACCTGTGCACCCCGCCCCTGCGCCGCCCCGGGAGCTCACTGCGTCACCCCTCCTCTGCAGCTGGCCAGAGACCACACCCACGCCACACCCAGGCTGGTAGAGGATCCAAAGAACAGGTTGTACATCGAGCTGCTTTTACAACCTTAGTTAATCCAGACAGAGAAATAACCTTGAAGTCACGGAACAGTTTATCAGCACCAACAGGAAAAGCAGCCGAATAGTCTAGTGAACTGCTTTAGGAGGGAGTAATATGATTTCTAAGTGTTTCAGCCCTGTCTCTGAAAAATGTAAGAAAGTCATGAGCTATCAAATTAGAACAGCAGAGTTGACTTACTCTCTGTAAGTTGCAACACTGTGTTGAAAAGGAGTTTTGAGTTATGTTTATGGCTCATGATGAGATTTGAGAAATAATTTGCTTTCGCTGTCGACATCGCTGATTGAAGACAAGACAATGAGTCCTTCAAGCCTGGAGAAATACTTCTAGTCTGGAAGATCTCTAGTGATGCTCTGCTTTTCTACAATTTCTTCTCAGGTTCAAGAGCTCCTCATTTAACCAAGGCATAGGGTTCCTTTTTTGACATTTCAACTTCCTTACGGGAGCAACAGAGTCCAGTAGTTCAAGAAGTGTATTATTAAGATTCGCAGTCAAGGTGTCCACACATAACTCCTGGGTAAAAATAGGGTCCAACACATCAGGTAGATGTAATTTAACTCCAAGCAATGCTTCAGGGCTAATATAACGAGATGATCTGAGGGGAACTTTCCCCTCACAGAAGCTGGAGATTTAGGGATTAAAATATCAAATAAAATTGCGGAGTGGTCTAGAATAGGTAAAACGCAATTTTCAGTAATTGATACATTCAGCCCGTAGCCTAAGACAAGGTCTAGGGTGTGGCCCAGACACAAATTGTGTGAAGTTTAAGGAATCAATTACATTTAAGAAATCTTTGAGCAGGGGTTTATCCTCACAACACAGATGAATATTAAAGTCCCCCACTATAAGAATCCTTTCATAGTGAGTGATAAAACATGTCAAGAAGTCTGAAAATTCCGAAATAAACAAGTCATATTTAGGTGAACGATAGATGACTATAATTAGAACCACGGGACAGCCTAAAGTCAGAAGTTGGGACTCAAATGAGGTAAAAACACCAGGACTTTCTGTTTGCATTTAAAACAGTCTTTGATGATAGAGGCTACCCTGCCTCCCCTCCCACACAACCTGGGGGCGCTGAAGAAGCTGGCATCGGTGGGGCAAAGTTCCATGGCGACCAATAAAGCAGCCTTGGGTGAGCGTGCTCCGATGACGTTTCACACAAACATCATAAAAAAAGAGAATCAGATAACAAGACTTTTATGTCAAAAGTAAATCACAGACCAACTACATCACGTAGCAGCCGTGGAAGGTGGAAAAATAACTATTATGGGGATAATGAAGAACTTCAGATTCTAACTGCTTTATTATAACCGTGAAGAAATACTAAAATGCTTCAAAACGAAAGCTAATTTACAGAGCAATTTCACACTCACGGCAGAAATATTTTTGTCTTTTAGTTGACCTTCTACCCTGAATGCAACTGAATATCCGACAAGATGAAAACAGATCAGAAATGCGTTTAATAAGAACAGCCAAAAAAGAAGAAAAAAGAAATTTAATGTTTTAGCTTAAATAAAACTTTATTTTTCTTGATTTTCTTGGAGAAGCCATATTTTGCAGGCAGTGGTGTTCAGTGTGAAGGCTAAAGTGTCTTTTCTTCTCACTGTGTTTGTGCAACAACTGAATAAGAATGCGAAGAAAAAAGGTTTAAAAGCTTCTGACCCGCCTCTGACCCTTTATGGAGCTTATTACATAATCACATTTCTGTCTCATAGACTCCTCCCACCACACAGAAGCAGATGTTTTAAAAACACAGATTTTCCAGCCTTCTTCCTCACCTGTAGCTTTTTGTCGGAAAGAAGTCGGAATGTTTTTCACGCTGTTTTCAGCAACCACCTGGACTTTGCTGGTCCTGCTTTTCACGCTGATATTACTGTGAGTATTCCTCGACTACTGTTTTGCAAGACAATCGAGCCCTTATCTTATGTCGCGTTCAAACCACCCGTACGTGGAGTTTTGTTTCTCCTGTATTCCCTTTATTTTAATGTCCAACTGACGATTTCAGATTTTCTCTGTTTTGTGACACAGGTACGGATTATGGCCATATCGGTTCTTCAAAAAGCTGGGGATACCTGGACCGAGGCCCCTGCCTTATATTGGAACGATGCTGGGCATAAGAAAGGTACGCACAGAAACCAAACTCACCTTAGAGACTGGGATACGAGGAGCTGACTGATTTGATCTTGAAGAAGTGAGAAGGACATATTTAATGTCCTTATCAATCGTCACTGACCTGCCTGACTTCTCTGTATTTTGAATGCACATGTCCTACTCAGTGGCATATTGACACTAAAACACATTTTCCTATAACTTTTTGCAGGGAATTCTTGGTTTTGACCTAGAGTGTCATGCCAAGTATGGTGACATCTGGGGGTGAGTATTTACTTCATCAACCAGGAAGTTCACTCATGTTAAAATATGTTTGTCAGCCATGCAATACCCTCCAAAAAAGAAGAAGAAATAAAATTTTAAAAAGAAATAAAATACAACAATTCTGAATTCATTGTCAATAATGCTGCGATCTAAAGCAAAACAAAAAACAAAAAATGTGTTAAACAATTAGTCATTGTGTCATTGTAAAATAAAAGGCTGTTGTCTTTTTTGCAGGTTGTACGATGGACGAACGCCGTTGTTAATGGTGGCCGACCCTGAGATTGTTAAAACCGTGATGGTGAAGGAGTGCTACTCTGTGTTCACCAACCGCAGGGTAAGAAGCTCCTCTTTCTATCACATACCAAAGTGAAAGTTCAGCAAATCAGATGTAGTACAATGCTGACATCTGCTCTCAGATTTCTGTCAAGTTGCATAATTTATTAGATTTCATGAAACCTGTAGCAGTCCCACGGACCAAGGAAGAAATAGAGAGAGCCTCGACGGGTGCAGTAATTTTTACTTTGAGATTCATTCAGAGTCTAACAGTGCTGAGGTGCGCCAATGCACCGTGAAAACTAAACAGAAACACAAAATACATTTTCTTAGACGCTTATTACAAATATGAACTCAAATAAAGCAGAAAATACAACAAAATATCAAATAAGCAATCAAATACAACTTAAAACATGTACCTCGCTCCGCATTCCAAGGGCTGCAAATTGTTAATTTCGCTAGAGTCCGGTATCACGCTGTTTCACGCTTCATTGAGAGCTGCCTACTGGGACATGTGCGCCACAAAACCGGTCTGAGCTGGAAGTGCAGCTTGCCACTAACTAAGCAACAGAGCCCTCTACTGGACACTACGCGTAGCTGTTCAGGCTTAGATCAATAAACAAAACTGGATCTTTACAAAACCTTTGGACGTCCTGCCACTCTCCATAGAACGTAAAATGGTAGCAAAACAAATGCTTTTTCACTTTTTTACATTAACAAAATTGCTAGCAGTGATTTCAAAAGCAACTTGGGAAATGCTGTAGTTTATAGTGTCAGGCTGATGTGTTTAGGAAAACAACAGCAGCACTACTGGGAAAGACTGTTACCACATGAAATGTAAATGAAGTAATATTAAAATCCAAGAGGCTGAACTTGCAGCAGTTCTCTGTGCTTTACACAAAGAGTTACACTTTTATTACTCAAGGGTTACATCAGCCAACACAGCAGCTGAAGAACATGAAGCAAACCAGGAAACACACTTCACTGTTTCACATAAAAACTAGAGAACAAAAACAGATGTTATCTATCTTACTGTGTATAACAGAATCAAAGCTAATTGCACGAAGGGTTTATGTATTTAAACTAGTGCTATCAATATATTAAAAATTATCTAATTAATCTCACAACTTTCTGTAATTAATCATAATTAATCACAATTACTTGGTCAATAGCCTGGTTGATATTACTTTTTTAAAACTTTATTTAAACTTTTAGTTAAGCTTGTAACTGACATTTATGCAATATAATGAAGTAAATGCAGAATAAACACAAAGAATGTGTGCTTAAATTCAAAGAGAATTTGAATAGTTTTCTTCAATCTCTGAACACAGGTTCTCTCCTGTGAAATACAACTTAAAAAAAACTATATACTAATAGTTAAGTATACACTAATATATAACATAACAATATATATTAGTTCTGTCAACAGTTAAAATGTTTAATTTGATTTATCACAGGGTTACTGTGGATTAATTTTGATTAATCACGACTAAATATCATTCTTTTTTTTTCTATATTAATCGCATTTCATTTTGCATGAGCAAACAGACTCGCGAAAAAAGGGAAAATATACGCATCTAACATGTTTATTGAACATCTTGAACATTCATGTTAACAAAAACTCAGTAAACATTTATCAACTCTCTCTGTAACTCTTGAGAGTCACTTCAAGTCCTTGAAACGAGGAACCAAAGCTATGTAAAGCGTATCTTCTAAACGATAGTAACAGGTCTGCAGTTTGTTGCAATCCTCTTGGAAACTGTGTCAGTCAATATTTCCTAGGCCGACTTACTGAGCCCCCGATGCGCCGTGAGTGGTTTGCTGCAAGTTGGGTGACGCGTTAGTCAAAGTGCTTGCAGCACCCCTGGCTAACGTATGGTTCGTGTCAATGTGATAATTTAAGCTGGAAGTGCTTTGATGAAAAGAAAATTCATTCTTGCACAGCGTGCAATAATACTTTATGTCGGTCGACTGTTCCGTCTTGTTATCAGGGGCGGATCTAGAGAAATTTTCTTAGGGTGGCATGAGGGTGGCAAAGAAATCAAATGGGGTGGCAAAATCAAAGCATTTTTTTTTTCCAAACACATATGCAGGTGGTTACATATGGTTAAAATGATTCAAATGCAGTAAGTATGTTTTTCATATAAATATAGTCTATAACTTAATTATTGTCTGTAGCCCACATAATTACGCACTTACATTTGCATTTACATTTGAGTTTTTATTTTATGTACTGTATAGCCTGTGTGATAAATAAATATGTAGCCCAATAAGTATAAAATCCACAAAGCTACACAGCATGGGGCAGTTCATTTACAAACACAAGTCTAAATTAAGTTTCACACTTTTTTTGTTAGAAAACTATCACATTGTTACATGCTTAAATTGCACAAAATGTCAGAAATCTGCACTGTCATGAACAAAAATTTAAACCTAATTTTTCATCATTTGTTGGATTAACCCACTGAAATACAACAAACTCCTTTTGAGTTTACGTTTGTATTTCACCCTCAAATTGTTTTATTTTATTTTTTCCCCTTGCCTTGCTTGGTATCATTCCTTCTTCTTTTTTAGCTCAACTGAATTTAGTTGTTTTTTCACTGACATACTGCATTAGTATTACTGATCTGAAATCACACAAAGAACTTAAAATCCTAGTAGTATTTTTTTACTGTAAAAAAAAAAAAAAAACAGACATGTTGAGTAAATTTTTATAACTTGAAATGCAAATATAATATAATTGTACATTTTGTAAACATATGCAACTATTTATCTAAAAATGCAGCCAATACATCTGCTGAGTTTTTAAATTTTGCACAACCATTTAAAAATATTACTAAAACTAAAATGAGAGAACAATCAGGTTTCGCAATAAGATGCCCCACAAATGATGTGTGACAGTAAAAAAAAAAAAAGTTTGTCCACCAAAAGACAGAACAGCACAGGGATAAACCTGCAGGCCTGACAACAGGAGGGGTATCACTTAGTGACAGTTTTTACATTGCAAATGTGCCTTTGTGTTCATTAGTGACCTCACTGACACACAAGGCAAAACGACAACAGAACTACACAAGGCAACACAACACACTAAGTGTAAGGAAGAGGACTCCCTTACTAAATTTATTTATATTATCTGTATAGCACTTTAGAGCACACCTTTCACTTTATTAAAAGCACCTTATCAAGCACTTTATTTAGCGTTGCACTTTGAGCATGGATTTGCACACAAGAAGTTTAAATATTTATTGACTATTTATTGGGAATTTTAAAATCAGTTGGTAGCCTTGTTTCAGATCCTGCACAGCTGCTCCTCGTCAACGAATGTGGTGGTTGTCTGTCAGGAGAGAAGAATGGTGATTGAGATTGTGATTAAGGTTTACCAGTAAGGAAAACTAATGCAAATGTGTGTGTGAAATCTAGGGATAAAAGTGGTGCAAATAGGTGTTTGTAAGATAATGATTACTCACCTTTCTTGCCTGTGTCCTCTTCAAGGTGTTTGGGCAAATGTTTCCCTGGGGGTCCAGACACCATTTAAAGGTTCCGGGAGAGACCACAGAGGGTTAATAACACTCACTTTCCTTCCATTTACAGAGTGTAACATCCAACCACCTGTGTAAAATCCGAAATTCCCATGGTGTTGTTCAAAATGTGGTCTGGCACAATCATAAACGTCGCTTGCTACTAAAAACAAGAAAAAAGCCATCCTGCTATGGGCTGAACCATTTGTTAATGGGGGGGGGGCACTATGCAATATATTCAGTTTTAGCATTTATATTCACTGTTGACTGTAACTATGCTCAAACTGTTAATGCTATCTTATTTTAATAAACAACAATGTCATATGCAAAACTGGGGTGGCACGGGATCATTTTATGGTGGCACTTGCCACCCCATGCCACCCTTCTAGATCCGCCCCTGCTTATTATTCTTTTACTACTCAAATTTCCTATCTAGAAGGCCAATGTGCGTTTATCATCTTCCATATTGAGTTGATTGGTTCAGTGCCCGTCACTACCAGATCAACTGCCCATTTGTGCATGTGTGAAGGTAACTCTACTTGGACAAACTGCTCGAAATGCCTAACAGAAACATTTCAGGGATTTTGGGTCATTCTGCACTCCAGATGCGTTAATTGCATTAAAAATTTTAATCTCGTTGACCGCGATGGCAGATTAATTTGCGTTAACGCGTTAATTTTGACAGCCCTAATTTAAACCAATTGAAATCATCACATTATTGTTTCTAGGACAGAAACAATATATAAATATGTTATATAATATATAAATTATATAAATTATCAGCATTGTACTAGTGAGTGGTGTACTTTGAAACAGTTTTCTGACATGTGCTTATTTAATCAATCATCAATAAGCACTGGTAGTAGTTGAGATATTTTTAACAAATATCACATGTTTCCCCACATCTATATTATCAAACGAACCTGGATAAATATGACGGGTTACTGATTACATTTTACTCGAACCTCTTTACACTGTAGTACTTATTTATGGTGATGTTGGTATTTGTCGTTTGTTTACTTTCCACTTTTGCATGTACCCATGTGCGTCGATCTAGCCAAAGGAAGTTCTATATGAATAATCAACATAGAGCCAACACAGAGAAGATTCCAATTGCATTACATTATATGTGCAAACCAATGTTGGAAATGTAAGCAAACATTGAGAGTTATTATTTCCTTTTCACAGGATGCTGGTTTTTTCACTGGACCTATGGATGACGCTCTTGTAGTAGTCAAAGATGAAAGGTGGAAACGAATTCGCAACAGCGTGTCTCCATGCTTCACCAGTGGAAGACTGAAACAGGTTGATATATCTAAGTTCATTAACCACTTATATCCCAAAAAGTTTCTTTTTCAATGGGTGAAAGGTGATGAAACATTTCCCCCACTGAAAACGCTACGTCCAGAAAAAAAGAATCAACGTTTCTGGATTTCAATACCTGGATGATTGAGCATGCATCAAGACATAACCACTAATGTGATTAAACTATATACAAAATGAAGTACAAAAATAAAAGCCAGCAATTCCCATTATATGTTCTTATTTATTTCACAGACACTGTAAAGACATTGTTAAACTTTTTAAAATAGAGAAAACGAGTTTACAAATAAAATGTAAAAACATCATCAGTGTGTTTTGATCTGTTTTCTTTCTACATATCTGACAGACATTTAACATCTACAGAATATTAATAACATAATTTTCTTATTTTGTCTCCATTATATAAAAAAGGTTTTTCCCCTCGTTGCTCGCTATGCAGAACGACTTGTTGCAAAACTTGAGGAAATGAATTTGGATGAACCCATCACTGTCAAACAGTATGTTGTTCATCTGTAAAATGCAAACATATTATACTGTTCGTCCTAAAATAAATAATGCACTGACCATTTGTCTTTTCCAACTCTCATAGGTTTGTGGCTCCTTACAGTTTAGACACTGTGACCAGTGCTTCTTTCAGTGTGGAGACAGACTCCATAAACAATCCAAATGATCCAGTTAATGTTCAAGTCCAGAAACTACTTAAGATGAAAATTTGGCTTTTATTCTTACTAAGTATGCCCTCCTTTTATGCAAACACCATTTGGTAATATGCTATCTTTAGCTTTAGGTTAACAACTCTTTGCTCTCTTTTCAGTGGCATTTCCCTTTGGTGGACGTCTGGCAGAGCTCCTGAAAATTGATATTGTGCCCAAGGACAGCATTGACTTTTTCTACAACATCATCAAGAGATTTAAAGATCAGCATCATGAAGAGAAATCTGTAAGCATTCAATTTAAAATGGAAGATCAACATTGTCTTGTCTGTATGCACTAACCTTTGGGTCATTGTCATGTAGCTGTAGCTTCATGTTATGTGGGGTCGAAAAGGAAGATGCTGCGAGGGACTGTACATATTCTTGGCTATAATACTGTACAAAAATAGTATAGCAGTACTATAGTTGTGCTGAGTCTTTTCAGTGTCCCCATCCTGATGTTTTAAACTCAACATGCCAAACAATGAGCAGCTCTATCCTCACCTGCAACTTCTCAATCACATAGTAAAACATCCCATGCCTTTTCTTGCTGTGTCATTCTAATGGCACCATAATTTACAAAGCAAATGTATTGTTGAATTTAAAAGGAAATGAAACTAGTTGCAGAGCCAATCACCTCATCAGGAAAGTGTTTACTGACACAATGTAGCTAAAGTGTTGTTTTATGTAGCTTTGAAACAAGAGTAGTCACCCCCTGGTGACCATTAGGAAAAATTACTTCAGGGAAAAACTTTAGAGAAACTTCTGCGTTTTTTTTGTTTTGTTTTTGTTTGTTTGTTTGTTCTTGGATGTAGTTTTGGACAAGAACACCAGTGACGCCTGTTTTCATCCATGAGGTGTGTGCGGCAAAAAGCCGTACAACATGTGCCTTGAGGCGACTGTTGTTCTGATTTGGCGCTATATAAATTTTACCTGTATTAACTTGTGTGTGCTACTCTAGTATTGTTTTAACTTTGGAATATTCAATTTCATACATGGTTTCTGGAATTGTTGTTAACGATGAATGTTTTCTTTTCTTATCTAGGACCGAGCAGACTTTCTGCAGGTGTTGATTCAGAGTGAGATCCCAGAAAAGACGTATAAGGATTATGAAGAACAGCCAAGTAAAGGTATGTTTTTACCACAGAAGTATCAGGGCGAGTAGGGCAAAGTGTAGGGCTCAGCTTGTTGTCCACTTTCAAGTCACTCATGTCACATGTACTGCAGACCACTCAGGATCAGGGGTTTTACACACAATTTTTTCTCATGACATCAATCTGCTCATATGTCTCATGTACAAGAGACCTGCCAGTGTTACATGTTATAAATCAGGACCTGGGTGATAATTAAATGAAGGGCTGTACATACCTCTGTAATATCCCTGTACGTATTTATATAGCCAGCCTGGCTAAGTGTTTTAAATTGTATGTGAGAGATGTCAAAGTGAGCCTGGACTGTAACAGGCCCTATGAGGCACTGTGAGGTGTATGAGATATTGTGGAGCATTAAGGGCTTTGTATTTCAAGATGAGGGAGCCATGGAAGAGTAGCCAGGAGAAATGGGATATCTATTTCTCGTTGGTGTTACCACTTCCTATACAGCATTTTAGAGCTATTGGAACTTGGAAACTACTGGAGAAATTTAACACACAGGAGAAGACACACAGCATGAGAAGACTACATCACAAAGAACAAGGAGAGACAGACAATAAATAAACAGCAGGTAATGAGGGGAGATGGGAAACAGTTGGGAAATACACCGGGAGCAAATCAGGAATAACAAGACAAGGGAAGTTGAACTGAACACAAAGCACCTGAGACAAGAGACTATCACAATAAAACAGGAAATTACACTGAGAGGGAGACGAGAGGACTTGACACAGGTAACGAATACAGAGACATGACTGTCTTCACAATACAGGCACAAAAGGGAACGGACAAAAGTCAGCTATAATTAACCTAGAGACACAAAATAGAGAACACACAAGCTCAAAACACTGCATCCATGTCACAAAACACTTGCAATAATTAGTTTGTCTTACCTTCAGTTAACTATCTGTTAGCTATTAAAGTAATTCCTCAGGAGTGTCAAACATTATGTGGTTCTTCACATCACCTTCAGATTTAGGAAACTGTCTCTGGCATTTTTCTTTTTGATCAGTTGTCAGTTTCAGTGTGAGATTGGCTCAGTACTAGTTACTGATTACTTTAGGGTTATTATATTAATTATAAACGGACTTTGATTTTGTTTTTTCTGTAGGTTTGACTGAACATGAGATGCTTTCCCAGGCCTTGATCTTCATCTTTGGAGGCTACGAGACCACCAGTACCACTCTAACTAACATCCTTTATAATCTGGCCACCAACCCTGATGCGTTGCAGACCTTACACAAAGAAATTGATGCTAACCTGAAGGAAGATGTACAGTAATTCGTCCCATGATGTGTTTCCATCACTGATTTAGTAGTGGACATCATTTACATATTGTCTTTTTTTTTTGTGTTTGCTGCCTTTATTTGTCTAGGCACCCATTTCATACGAGGAGCTGACTGGTCTACAGTACCTGGACCAAGTTATACTTGAATCAATGCGTTTGATTCCCACTGCCCCTCGAATTGACAGGACATGCAAAAAAACTGTGCAGGTGCATGGCCTCACCATCCCCGAGGGAACCATAGTTGGGGTTCCTGCGTGGGTGTTGCACAAAGACCCACGCTACTGGAACTCACCTGAGCTTTTTAGACCAGAGAGGTAAATGTGCATGTAGGTGTGTCATCACAAGGTTATGAAGAACCCTGTCGCTCTCCACAAGAGAGAATAATTAGTGAAATCTGGGACGTTTGCTTTATCTTTTTCATCCCAAAACCTCTGCAGCTGTCTGCTTTGAGTCATTGTTGTTCTGGAAGCTGAACTGTTCCCCTAGACTGAGGGTGCTGCAGTGTGGAGCTGGTTTTGATCTGACTTGTCCTCAATCAGGCCCGAGAGCTCCTCAAAGCTTTAGAAGTAACAGTGTATTTTTGCCCTGAACTACGCCCTACTACTCTTTATGTTGAAGGTTGCCTGAACATCGTGGTTAAATACAGTGAATTATAGGACTCTACATATCTACATTTTTAAAGGTTTGTTTGATCTGTATCTGCAGGTTCAGTAAAGACAACATGGAAGAGGTGAACCCATACGCGTTCATGCCATTTGGACTCGGCCCTCGTAACTGCGTTGGGATGCGCTACGCCATCCTTGTTATGAAAATGGTTATTGTCCGTCTCTTGCAGAAGTACACTTTGGAAACATGCAAAGAGACCATGGTAATAGCAACACTCCTCCACATTCAAACTGTCATGGTACTCTGCTGTCCTGTCACTGATTTTACATCCATTTCTTTTTTCTAGATTCCACTTCAGTTTGACTGGAAGTTTCAGCCAGTTCAGCCTGTAAAACTCAAGTTTGTTCCCAGAAATCAGTAGTCTAAGAGGGAGCTGCTAGCATGATGACGTTCATTGTGCATTTTTTTTCTACTGCTAAATTTAAAAGGTTATCAAGTCAGTGCAGTGTAAACACTTGAATTTTCTTGCAGCATTAATAAATTTTAATGACTTTGGATTTGTGCAAACATTATTTTGTGACACTTCTGCTTTAAATTTGCTTTTCATCATTGTTTGATTACTTTTGATTTCTCTTTGTGTATGCGTTTCATGGGTTAATAAGTACAAAGTAAATAAATATAAAATAAATACAGTCTACACAGTCTAGAGACAGTCTTTTTAAAATCTTTCATGTGCATTAAATATGCTGCTGGCAGTGATGCATGTCTCAGTGATGGCTGTAGCCCTATTGTTGGTGGTTTCTGTCTCCACCCATTTTTCAACAGCTAGTGGGGCTCATTCTGGACTCACAGGTTTGATCGTGGTTTTCTGACAGTCCAAAAATCAATGTTTTGTATTGCTCACTAATTAAAACGGACCAGTTATGCTGAATTCCTGTTCTATATTTGTATACTTGGACTCCAGAGTAGCTCAAGCTGTCCTACTTATCATATGCTTTATTCCAGTGGTTGCCAACCCCCGAGCCACGGACCAGTATCGAGCCGTGAGAGTTGAGGTTTGGGTGGGAAATTTATGGTTTTCATAATTTTTTATGACTTTTTTAATCGTTTTTATCGTTAACTCTGTTTCCCTGGGCCTTTTTGCATGTGTTATGAATAAATCTTTTTTTTTTTTTGGTACCGGTTTTATTTTGTTGTATTTATCCGCAACACCTTAAAGTCTGGTCCGTGAAAATATTGTTGGGCATAAACCGGTCTGTGTTGCAAAAAAGGTTTAGGACCGCTGCTTTATTCAGCTCCCCAGTTTATCCTGTCTATGAAACAAGCCATTTTAACCCTCTAAAGGGATGATTTAAACAAAGTGGGTGGAGCTCAGTGAGCCTTCTAGGGATTTTACACGTTCGGACTTTATTATTTGAAACTTGTTAACCATCAGCATTGCAACTTACCGTAAATGTCGGGCTATAAGCCGCTACTTTTTGCACAAGCTTTGAACCCTGCGGCTTTTAGTCAGGTGCGGCTTTTCTATGGATTGTCCGTGATTTTTGTCATATCGTAAGACGATTTGTTTTGTGTGTTCCGCTGTTGTACGGCACTACGTTGCCTGGCGGAAGGATCGGGGTTCAAGAGTGGTATGTTAGTCACATGTCCGTCCGCCAGGCAACGTAGTGCCGTACGAAGTAGCGCGAAAAACAAACTTCAAAGTAGCGCTACGCGTTCAGCGGGAGTCGTGGATGATGAGCGGCGATAAACTTGCAAGTTATGCCCAAAAAGCAAGTTATGCCCAACTCCACCGGTGGATTCTGACAGCGTGGAAAAGTGTGAAAACATCCACGATCACCAACGGATTTTGAAGGGCTGGACTGCTGCATGATGGAGAGGAGGACACCGCCACGGCCCTTCTGAGGGTGTTCGACTCTGACACTGACAATGAGGATTTCTTTGGTTTTGAAAGTGACAACGAAGGAGAGAAGAAGAGTGGATGACGAAGCCATCATGAGCCTGTTTGTATCCGACACTGGAGAAGAGGACTTTGGTGGTTTTAGTGCGCAGGAAGAAGAGAAAGATGGTGAATGACTGACTTTTCTTCTTGTTAAAGCTGTGTCACTGCACCTGAGCCTAAAAGGTAGGCCGAATCTATTGTTCTGGTGTGCTGTAGGTTATTGTTATGTACTACATGTGCAAATATGTACCCATAACTTGTTTTTCAAAATATTAATAAAAGTGATGTCTCCAAACAGCCATCTCTTTCCTGACAATTCCCTTTGTGCATATTCTCTTACATATGATAAGTCAACATTGAAACACCTGCGGCTTTTGGTCAGGTGCGGCTAATGTATGTACAAAACAGGATTTTCCCCTGATTTTAGCTTGTGCGGCTAATATTTAGGTGCGCTTTGTAGTCCGGGAAATACGGTATATGAGTTAAAATTATTAAAAGCATAATAGTTCCATTTAGCTTATTTTAAACCTATTTGTTGTTTTAAAATTGATGAAATGGTATAAAATTTACTAGGAAACTTTGTATCACCTTTGAAATCCTTTCCAGTGAAATCCACTTAGGAGTAAAAAGTTAATGTTCAGTGCATGTGATGAGGGTCCTGAAAATGAAGGATCATAATCTGATCTTTTGGCTGATGCTGTTGACATGAAAGCATTCCTGTCACTGTAAAAACAGGCAAACTTTACAGTTTTTTACATATTTTTACTCAGTACTGCATTTGTTCAACATACCACTGTTAAAAATAATAAAAGAAGGAGGATGTGGAACTATTCCTTCTGGAAAACGAAATTTGTCCAAATTGTCAGCATAGAAGAAGAAGCACAGAGGCTCAGTTCTGGAAACATATGCTGGAACTTTGGATTTTGGACATATTTTATTGTGAAAACATGAAAGACACTGACGGTAAACAGGCAATGCAAGTATTTGCATTTGATGACACAATCTGAAATTTCTTTCTATATAACCAGCAATGGACAGTCGTCAAAGTTTAGAACAAATCAAACTCTTGTTGCCAGCTGTTGAAGCTAGATGGAGACAGATACCACCAATAACAAAACTACAGTCATCAATGAGAGGTGTATTGCACAAGCAGTAGCCTTATGATTTAATAAATGCAATTACAATTTAAAAATGTATAAACGCTAAAGTCAAAAGTGTAAGGTCCATTTAAGACACCGACTGGTGTAACTTTTGGACACAAAATAGATCAATTTTTCAACACAATTTAAATAAAAGTAATTAAAAGAGATCAACACAGCAAAATCAGATGTTTAACCTGCTCTCATTCAATAACATTTTAAAATAGTTGAAAATATCAACTCAGTGAATTTATCTTGGCAGCAGATATAAAAACATGTTTGATGGGATTTGGAGACGTTCCCTCTTAGATTACTCTTTTCTGAGAACAAACTTGAGTTTTACAGGCTGAACTGGCTGAAACTTCCAGTCAAACTGAAGTGGAATCTAAAAGAAAAAGAAAAGAAAATCAGGAACATGACAGCATAGTTGTATGACAGTCTGAATGTGGCAGAGTGCTGCTATTACCATGGTCTCTTTGCATGTTTCCAAAGTGTACTTCTGCAAGAGACGGACAATAACCATCTTCGTGGTGAGTAGGCCGTAGCGCCTCCCAACGCAGTTACGAGGGCCGAGTCCAAATGGCATGTACGTGTATGGGTTCACCTCCTCCCCGCTGTCTTTACTGAACCTGCAGATACAGATGAGACTTTTACATTTATTCTGCTATTTGAAACATTAAAAAATAACATAACAGGTGTGTAAAAAGAGAGATATGGCTGGGTTACTCTGCACAAATACAACATTTTCTTTAAGAATTATGTCCCAGTGGATGAGTTTTCAATAAGTTTGTAATGGCACACATTTACCTCTCTGGTCTGAAAAGCTCAGGTGAGTTCCAGTAGTGTGGGTCTTTGTGCAACACCCACACAGGAATTCCAACCACAGTTCCCTCAGGGATGGTGAGGCCATTCACTTTGACAGTTTTTTTGCACACCCTGTCGAGGCGAGGGGCAACGGGAAACAGTCGCATTGATTCAAGTAAAACTTGGTCCAAGTACTTTAGACTGGTCAGCTCCTCGTATAAAATGGGCGCCTAGACAAATAATGGAGGTGGCAAGCACAAAAAGAAAATTAATTGTTGTCCATTATTCAAACAAAGATGACAGAAAATTATGTAAAGAATTACTGTACATCTTCCTTCAGGTTATCATCGATTTCTTTGTGTAAGGTCTGCAACACATCAGGGTTTGTAGCCAGATTATAAAGGATGTGAGTAACAGTGTTACTAGTGGTGTCGTAGCCTCCAAGGGTGAAGACGAAGGCCTGGGAAAGTATCTCATGTTCAGTCAAACCTAAAACAAAAAACAAAAGATTTTATGGTAATAAAAAGTGGAGCAGGGACCAAATACTGTTGATCTTCTTTCAGCTGCCCCCTGTAGGGGTCACCACAGCAGATCATCTTTCTCCATCTCACACTGTCGCTAGCATCTTCCTCTGTCACACTAACGCTCTGCGTGTCCTTCTTTACTACATAGATGAGCTTCCTCTGAGTCTTTCCCTTTTCCTCCCTCCTGGCAGCTCCATTTTCAACACCCTTTACCTAACATATCTACTATCCGTCCTCTGGACATGTACAAACTATCTCAGCCTTCGTTCTCTAACCTTATCGTTAAAGTGCTCAACCTGAGCTTTCCACCTCCAGCTCAGCCTTTTCTAGGGTCACCATCTCTAAACCTTACATGTAGGCACAACTACATTCTTGTTAGCTTTCCCCCCTCACACTTATATACACCCACTTCACTCTATGTCCAGTCCACTCTCTTCTGGACTATCTGTTGCTTTGGATGGTTGACCCCAAGTAACTCTAGAGTTGGATGTCTCGAGACCACTTTTATGTGGTCTTGGTCTTGACTTGGTCTCAACGGACTTTTGGTCTTGGTCTTGTCTCTGTCTTACTTCTCAGATTGAAATAGTGTTCGGGAGATTTGGAGTCAACCACTGGCGGAGCCGGGGGTGGGTGGCTTACTGGGCTTAAGCCCGGGTCATTTTTTCAAAAGCCAATTTTTCAGTTTAAAGACTTTTTTTGTCTCGGTCTTGGTCTCGATACCCTTTGGTCTTGGTCTTGTCTTGGTCACGGTTTATGCGGTCTTGACTACAAGTCTATTAAACTCCTATAGCTTCAGTATCTCTGTAGCATCTGTCTCCCTCTCATCCAGACACATGTATTCTATCTTGCATCTACTGACTTTCCTCCCTCTTCTTTCCAAAGTATACCTCCATCTCTTCAGGCTTTCTTCCACCTGCTCCCTTCGCTCACTACAAATCATCGGTGAACAGCACTGCCTGAGGTCATCTGTCAACGTGTCCATTAACATTGTGAAAGCAAGAGCAGTTCTCCTGTGTACTGTCTTCATCTCCCTAGTTCACATTTTCTTCGCTAACCTCTACGTTTGAATACTTTCTTGTACTTCTCCATTTCCTCTTTCCTCTATCCAGAGGATACACCAAACACATTCTTGGCAGTTTCCCCTCAACACTTAAAAACACTCAAAACTCTTCACTATCACCCAGAGCTTGTCTCAACTACATTCGTGAGCTCTGCCCTGTATTCTTCCCTCTTAAAATATGTATTTTGACATTAACTGTTAAAATAAATGATCAGTATACAGCTATACAGAATTGAATTTAAAATCCTCATTCTCAAATACAAAGCTCTTAAGACTCCATCATATATCGGAGACCTCATATTTGAGACTGGAGGCTAACTTGGGCTTGGTTACTTCTCCGATAAAAACATACCTTTACTTGGCTGTTCTTCATTGTTCTTATAGTTCTTTTCTGGGATCTCACTTTGAATCAACACATGCAGGAAGTCTGGTCGTGTCTGGTTTAAAGCAGACAAGCATTCAGAGCAGGACTTGAAAATGACCCAGAGGTAAGTGCATAAAGACTAGATAATGTTGGTCTTCCTTTACAGATATAATGCTTACAGATTTGGCTTCATGATGCTCATCTTTAAATCGCTTGATAATGTTGAGGAAAAAGTTTATGTTTTCTTTGGGCATGATCTCAATTTTGAGCTGCTTTAACAGACAACGACTGAGGGGAAATGCCACTGAAAGAAGAGTAAAGAGTGGTTAACAAAAGGATATGATCAAATGGAGTTTGTGTAAAAGAGTAAAAGTAAGGTCATACTTAGCAAAAAGAAAAGCCCAGTGTTGACTTTAAGGACCTTCATAATTTGAACATTAATAGGGTCGTTTGGATTGTTTATGGAGTCTGTCTCCACACTGAAAGAAGCACTGGTCACAGTGTCCAAACTGTAAGGAGCTACAAACCTATAAGATTTGAAAATACATGTGGTGAATGCTTCAGTTATTTTAGGATGAACAGTGTAATGTGCTGGCATTTTACAGATTAACAACATACTGTTTGACATTGATGGGTTCATCCAAATTCGTTTCCTCAAGTTTTGCAACAAGTCGTTCTGCATAGCGAGCAACGAGGGGAAAAATCTTAAAGGAATAAAAGACAAAATAAGAGAATTATATTATATTTATTTTATTTTGGAGAGATATACCCATGTTTGCCACAAAATAAAACAATAAAAGAGCAATAAAAGAGTCAAATTCTTGTTTATTCTGAAAATTACTGATTTCTCTGAGGATTTAGAAATAATTAGTGATATCCAATAATAATAATAATAACTAGTGGTATGTTTGGTAGCTCCATAATAAGGTGGTTTTCACAATTGCCAAACAAGCAAAAACTCACTGGTTTGGTACCAGGAGAAGACAGAAATTTAGTATAACAATCTGCTAAATGTAATAGGTGTAATGACACCTTTTGAATAAGGGGGCAGCCAAAAGTGTCTGTTATGTGGTTATATTTTGAGCCGTGGACAACATGTAGCTATAATTATTTGCACACTTTGGGAACTTAAAAAAGGAACGGCAAGTACCAGAACACAATTCACTTTAAATTAAAGTGGAAATAGTGGAATAAGGCTATTAGGAGCTACAAATAGTGCCTTATGTTAGTGATTTCCTGAAATACCTCAAATTACTGTGTACCTTTATGTCAGTATTATCCAAAGAAACAGCTAAATGTTAGTGATTTTATATATTATGTGTAAAGGTGCCAAAACTTTTTAATGATGCCTGTTTAAGTAGTTTGAGGAAAAAAACCCAATACAAAGTGATGACATTTGAACAAGAAATAAATCTATTACTTTTGTTGTAAGCGCACATTAAACACAGACGTGGTTAATAAACCCACATATGATATCGACCTGTTTCAGTCTTCCACTGGTGAAGCATGGAGACAGAGTGTTGCGAATCCGTTTCCACCGTTTGTCTTTCACTGCTGCCACTGCATCATCCAGAGGTTCGCTGAAGAAACCAGAATCCTTTGAAAAGGAAAACGACAAGGAAAAACTACTCTTAGTGTTTACAGTTTGCTTCCACCAACATCTTCCAGTCCCCTAACGACACGTGTAGTTTGCTCAGATAATGTAATATCATTTGTAATATCTTGTAGCATCATTTCTGTGATAGCTCTATACTAGAAAAATTTGCATTTCCTGCGAAAATGCTGTGTGGATGCCTTAACGTTGAAGATGTCGGCTGAAAAAAGCTGAAAAAACATTGCCCTGAGCAGGATTCGAACCTGGCCCTTATGGTCTAAAGGCGGCGACTCACCTCACTGCACCAAACTCATTCGCACAAAGAAGAGGTGGAGAGACTGACAATTCTGGTGAAATTAGCAGAAGCTGCTTAGAATTGTGCTGATAAGAGGTGAAAAGGCTAAACATTTGGCAGAAAAGAGGTGAATCAGAAGAATTTCTGCTGAAAAGAGGTAAAGAAGCAAAAAGATGAGCTGAAAAGAGGTGTAGAAGCAGAAGTGCTTGCTGAAGATGGCTGTATGTGTAATGACACACTGGAGAGTGTCAAGAAAGCAGAGAGCATGCAAGCAGGGAACATGATTCGAACCTCTGCCACCGGGTCTCACGGCAGCTGCCCTACACGCTGAGCCAAATGAGTTCTGGTCACATATGATGAGAGGGAAAATGTGCACTGTGGAGCAGAAGCTCAAATTAGCAGAAAAGAGGTGAAGAGGAAGAACTTTGTTGTGAAATGAGGTAAAGAAACTGAAATTTGTGCTTAAAACAAGAGAAAAAGCTGAACTCTGAAATCCTGCTAAAACAGCAGAAGAGGCTGATATTTTTCAGCTACTCATTGAGCCAAACTGGTTCTCACGTAACTGAAAAAAGGTGGAAAAGCTTAAAATTCTAATGAAAACAGCAGAAGAGGCTGAGATTTGTGCTGATAAGAGGTGAAAATGCTGAACCAATCAGAGGTACTGCTTCTGTCTGCTTCATCAGGCTGTGTACTTGTATGTATTTCTGCCATAGACTGTTAACAAGAATCTGAGGTCCATATTAGAAAAGCTGCTAAAATCATAAAACTTTGTAGAATTGTAATAAATTATCAATATGAATTACCGGTCTGTGATAGTATATAAATTTGTAGTTAAAAAAAAACATGTGGGCCAAGGTGGAATCGAACCCACGACCTTTGGTCTGAAGAGCCGTGTCATTACCAATCGCGCCACCTGGAAAGGGGGCGGGGCGCCTTAAAAAGCAGGGTGATCAGCAGTCAGAATTTGATCGCGGAGAGAGGTGAAAAACGTCATTTTTTGGAGTTACAAAACGTCGTGTAACTCAAAAACTAGGTGGGATAGAAGCATAATTCTTGCACTGGGTGAATCAGCGGACTTTGGTGTACTTTGACTGTGATTTCCATAGCTCTTCGTATCTCCGTCGCGGAGATATGACTAGAGAAGAAACGGCTTCATTTTCGGAGTTTGAAAAATGAGAGGACAGATTTCCACCCCTCAAACATGTTTTTGCAGAAACACTGTAATTTCGCTTAAATAGTATGAAATAGCAGTAATACTATGATTTGGCAGAAATACTACTTTTTAGCACAAATACTATTGTACAGAATGGTGTACGTCAGTTTAATGCTGGGTGGTGCTGCAATAGTAACTATCCTCGGTCAGAAGGAGAGGCTGACATCCAGGGATTAGATTACCACAGGTGGAGTTTATTGGCGGTCAGATGGATGGTACAGGGAGGTATGGCATACAGTAGGAGGATGTGGAGAGGTGATATGGTGTGGTTTCTATGATTAAGAACAGGGTATGCATTACAACATGCATACAGATTAAAGATTAAGAAAACTGGCAACAAATTCCTCCACTACAAATCAGTCTGATACCACTTCTTACAGGGTTCACGTTTACTAAGGCACTACCCAAAAGGTGCCACAAGAGGGCACTCCAAAGTAAGAGATGACCTATTTACACTGTAAACAGCCCCTACTTAGCCACTACATAATACAGTGATATTACAATATACAAATTCACACAAATACTATGATTTGGCAGAAATACTATGACTTAGTAGTAATACTATAACATAACAGATTTCCTAAAAAAACTATGAAATTGCAGTAATTCTATGACTTGGCAGAGATACTACGTTTTAGCACAAATACTATAACAACGCAGAAATACTATGACTTAGTAGTAATACTATAACATAACAGTTCAATGTTCTTGCACAAATACCACAATATGGCAGAAATACTATGTTTTAGCACAAATACTGTGATTTGGTATAAATACTACGATTTGGCACACATACTATATTCCGCAGATACACTATAACATAACAGATATTCTATGACTTAGTAGTAATACTATAACATAAGAGATATACTATGGTTTTGCAGACATACTATGTTTTTGCACAAATACCATGATTTGGCACAAATGCTATGATTTAGCAGAAATACTATGATTGGGTACAAATACTATGATTTGGCAATAATACTGCGTTTTAACAACAACTACTGAGATTTGATTGAAATACTATGATTTAGAAGAAATACTATGACTCCTTACAAATACGATGCTTTGGGACAAATACTATGTTTTGGTTCCAATACTATGATGTGCAACAAATACTATGATTTGGCACAAGTACTATGATTTAGTACAAATACTATGATTTGGCAGAAATACTATGCCTTAGTAGTAATACTATAACATAAGAGATATACTATGGTTTTGCAGACATACTATGTTTTTGCACAAATACCATGATTTGGCACAAATGCTATGATTTAGCAGAAATATTATGATTGGGTACAAATACTATGATTTGGCAATAATACTGCGTTTTAACAACAACTACTGAGATTTGATTGAAATACTATGATTTAGAAGAAATACTATGACTCCTTACAAATACGATGCTTTGGCACAAATACTATGATTTGGCACAAGTACTATCATTTAGTACAAATACTATGATTGGGCAGAAGTACTATGTTTCAGTACAAATACTATGATTTGGCAGGAATACTCTGATTTAGCAGAAATACTATGTTTTAACATAAATACTTTGGCAGAAATTCCTGCTAAAAAGGACTATTTCTGCTTTTTAGCAGAAATACTGTAATTTGGCATAAATACTATAATTTGGGATAAATACTATGATTTGGCACATATAATATATTCAGCACATATATTATAAAATAACAGAAATATTATGATTTGGCCTCAAAACAATGATTTTGCATAAATACCATGATTTTGCAAAAATACTATGAATTAGCAGAAATACTATGAATTAGCAGAAGTACTAAGATGTAGCAGAAGTACTTTGCTTTAGCAGAAATACTATGATTGAGGAGTAATACTTAAACATAGGAGAAATATTGATACACAGACACACATACACAGAGAGTAAAGGGAACAGGAGCTGTTGAGAGTCTGGGCTTGGTATATGTAGGTCAGTTAAATTAGCTGCACCTGCTGTAGTCAGCCCTTACACACACACAGACACAGAGAGAGGTGTGAGTTTTCTTCAGTGTATTTCTGACATTCAGGATTCCCCTCGAACAAATGGCCATAATTTCCTAACCGTAGAGGCTAGAACGGTCATTCAGGCATCATTTTATTCAGAAGAGATGGGGGAATCTTCAGGTCTTCATAATTCAGAGATAAAATATAAATTATTAAAGATATATGACTTGTAATACACTGTAACTGAGTAGAGGCGAAGCAAAAACTGCCTTGACTTGCTCTCAAACAACCTTTGGTAACTCTAAATCTATATGGAGCATCAAAATCATTCTTTCACCGTAAGAAACAGCAGGCTTTGGTGAACAGTCATGGAAATTTTCAGGGCTCTGTGGAAATCCATCAAAAAGATATGATGAGAGAAAAAAGTGCCTCATTTCCAGAATTTGAAATCTGATGAAATCTGAGCGAGGGACAAATTCCCTACCCTCAAACAAGTCTAACTCATCTCAGAACGGTAATAGGTGAGAAAATAATTCTTGAATTGTGAGCATCAGGAGTGTCTGAAGATATATCGGGACAAGCCTTATGTCTTAACTTCGCTTTATTAAGGAGATATGACAATTTGAAAATGCCTCTCATTACAGAAATCCAGCGGTGATTTTGAACAAACTCTCCATTGAGTTTATATGGAGAGTTTTCACACTTTGTGTTACTCTGAGGAGATTTGCAAAATATCTATGAGTCCCACAACAATGATAGGGACATTTTCTGAAAGCCAGCAAAAATACCTATGTTTTGATGTATAATTTGTGCGGCTTGAGTGGAAATTGAGCGAGTAGCAAGAAGTTGTTTGGACATGAAGAGAAAATTCAAACAGTTTCACTGTCCCCTCTGAGTTAATTGCATAGCAACCATAGCAACGCATGTATTTTCTGAAAAATCACAATTTTGCAACTGAAGACTTAAAGAGAGATAAGATGAAAACGGTAGAAGATCTGAAAAAGCTGAATCACACAGGAATAGCCCAATCATTTGAGAACGTTTTAAAGTTTGAATGGAGTTTCTAGGTGAAAGTATGAGGCAGTAGTTAAGTTTCAAAGACAAGAAAGTTTTAGCAGAATTGTGGAAGTTTCCCATTCATTTCAATGGGACAAATTAAAGGAAAAAAGTGTAATATTTTAAAAAGTATAATAGTAATTAACACCAAAAGTCATAGCCGGCATAAGCAGAAAGAGCAGAACAGTTTAGAGTTTGAACGGTGAAAATAGCACAAAAATTGTGGAAGTAGATCCACGGCGAAAAGTGTACGGAAACACCCGGAATAATAAAGAATAAAGAGAAACAGGAACTCAATAGTGTGGATGCCTATTAAGGCATCCACACAATTATGCATTTTCATGTAGTACTTTGTTTGGACAGATCAATGTATATGGAATTAGAACAGTTTGGACAGGCCTGAGTAAAACGTAATTATTAACCTGCCCTTTTACCCCATGTTAATGATATATCTAGGGGGGAACATATTTCAGTTTAGCTTTCAAAAAAAAGCAAAAGATAAAACTCTTTTGGGGAGTGTTGCGCTGACAGGACATCCAAAGGTTTCATGATTTGCTGAATTTCCATTCTACTGTACGATAGAAAGCGGAGCCTCTTACCCTGCGGTTGGTAAATAAAGAGTAGCACTCTTTTACCATCACAGTTTTAACAATCTCAGGGTCGGTCACCATTAACACCGGCGTATGTCCATCGTACAACCTGCAGAAAAGGAAAGAGCCTTTCACAGTATCTTAAATCTTAAATCACAGCAAATCATTTAAGGCATTATTAAGCATCTGGATATGTAAAGCACCTTCAGATCAAAGAGGTTTTTTCATCTGTGCAGGTAGTAAAATTACACATCGATTACACGTGATGCTACAAATGGGATATCACGGTCCTATTATTATTAAATAAATACATGACAATGGAATAAGAAATTTTATAGAGTTTATTTTTGTAGGTTTTCATATGTTTCTCACTTCACATTCCCTGAACTCATACTTTGACTGGAATTCATTTGGCAAAAAAGAGGGGAAAAGGTAGGGGTGGGGGAAAAAATCGATACTGTGTAGTATCGTGATATTTTGTTTGCTAATAATGTATCGATACAGGGACAGCAGAAATCGATATTTTGTTACAAAAAAAGTTTTTGTGGACTGGAACTCTGACTTCAGAGCATGTTGATCCTTTTTCTGAGCAAGAATCCTGACATTCCTTCACTATCCAAATGTGTTTAACTTTTTTTTGGCAGCAATAAACATGACAGTTTACTTCTTTTAATTTAAGACATGTTTTACTTTAATTAAGTGTAAAACTTTTTTATTTAATGCAAAATTATATTTTGTTTTAATTTACTTTCAAATTCTTCAGTTGCTGAATGGGCTGCATAGTTTTCATAAATTGCATAGTTCAGAATAGCTATAATTGTACCAGATGGTTGCATTCAGTTAAGTTGGACTAGACTGTAATACAAACCGTTCAGTTTGTCAACAATAAAACTGACTGAAATGAGAGAATGACTGAGTGCGAGACTTTGATATTAGATAAAATTAATATTGATAAAGTTTACCTTTATGTTCAGAATCTGAATATCACAAAATATTTTAAAAAATTGCAATAATATCGTATCGTGCGTTAAGTATTGTGATAATATCGTATCGTGGGATGTATGGTGATTCCCACCTCTAGAAAAAGGATGAACAAATTTAAAGCTGAAGTGAAATAACTGCTTTTCAAATCTTCTATTAATCATTTTATATAAATTTTAATCTAAATATTGATAAAGGAATTTTGACATACTTATACTGTGAACCTGTTTGTGAACCTAGTGTAGATATAGTAGGATATATGCATTTCAGAAACTTCGCCTTGTGTTGTAAAGAACTGTCCCCAAACTTTTTCCCCTTTTATCCCTAAAATAAAGAAAATTGGATGCTATGCTTCCACCAAAAGAGATCTGCTTCAGGCCAAAAAGAGAAATGGCTTCATGAAAAATGTGAGCCAGTGAATATTTTTCCACCCTGTCCCAGTGATCATGGCAGTGATCATGGCTCACAGACAGAATTTGATATCAACAGACCTCCTGGTGATTTCTTGTATGTATACTGATGAAGCAAGAACTCACCCCCAGATGTCCCCATACTTGGCATGGCACTCTCTGTCAAAAGCAAGAAATCCCTACAAGAAGTTACAAGAAAATCTGTTTTAGTGTCAAAAAAAAAACAAAACCAACCACTGAATAGGACATCTAAAGTATACAGAGAGCTCATTCATCTCGAATTCTCAAGGATCAAATCAGTCAGCTCTTCATATCCCAGTCTCTAAGGTGAGTTTGGTTTCTGTGCGTACCTTCCTCATGCCCAGCATCGTTCCAATAAAAGGCAGGGGCCGAGGTCCAGGTATCCCCAACTTTTTGAAGAACCGATATGGCCATATTCCATATCTGTATTACAAAAAAAGGAAAAAAAATGGGATCATCAGTTGGACAGTAAAAAATAAAAAAATAAAAAACTCTGCCAGGATGACACCCAGCTATTGCTTTGGAGGAATACTCACAGTAAAATCAACGTAAAAAGCAGGGCCAGCAAAGTCCAGGTGAAAAACATTTTAACTTTGTTCCAACAAACAGGAGAGGAAATGTGGCTGCGAGCTGGAAAACAAGTGACCTATTTTCATTTTACACAATAACCCAGGAGGCCCAAAGAGATAAAGCTACTGATCAAACATCAGTGACACAGGTTATCACATGATCATCAGTGTGTAATAAACTTTTACGGCATCAAAAGGCACTCTGCTACTACTCACACTTTTTAATTATATGCACTTATTTTTGGCTTATTAGTAACAAATATGCACCAGATAGTTTATTTATTACTTTATTCATGTTAAAAAAAAAGTGTGATCCCAAATGATTTGATGAATTTAAAATACAATTAATAAAAAGACATGTTTTGAGATATATTTTTTGAGTGTCATTTCAGATTTTAACTTTCTTTTCAGGTAACTTCACTTGCAGTATATACTCATAAGATTTTACACAGCAGGATAAAATAAAAGTAATCCGTTCTTTAGCAGGCCTTAAAATGAGGTAAATAAAAATGAGTAAATAAAACCTCAAACAACTCAAACATGAGTTTTTATCCCATCTTATTATTTAACAAAAAGCCCTTACGAGAGTTGATTAAATGACTGTCAACACATGTGAGCACCTCTATGAAAGCAGAGATTTGGGAGTTTGCCGAGTTGCATTTAGTTGCATATAACCAACTTCTGCTGCCGATCTGCCAGTGAGAAAGATTACTCATAGGTGGGTTTAATTCTCTGTAGAAAGTAGTGTCAACCCTCCAAGTCACTCTGTACTGCAGCTTAGTTCTGAAAGTTTGCAAAGCCCTCCTAAAACAAATATTGACCCATGAAATAAATGTTTAAACCCTAAAGAAAACAATCTACTAACAAATAACACATTTAAACCTAAAACAAGGGGAATCTTTAATCACATTACTAGAACAAAATCTATAGCCATAAAACTAATTCGCCATGACACAAACACAGTCACAGATTGTATATTTTCTTTAATAACTTTCCAACAGATACAAATGTGTTCAGCTCCATCTAAAGTCTCTGCAAGTTCACTGTGAAACGGCTGAAGTCAGTTTTTCTGTGTTTTGAATGATTGAGGTTTCCCGATCTGCATTCATAGCTCACAAAGGTGGCGCAAAATCTCACAAGCTATCTCTTTAAAGGATATTTACTCCTCTGAGAAAATAAATGCACACAAGAAATGAGGGTGATTACAATTCATAGGCTGCCAACGTAAAAAGAAACAAAAGAAGAAGAAGAAAGTGACGTTACAGCCATCTTTGGTCATTTTAATTTACTATACCTTAAATTTGGCAATCACAAGTAAAGTAATAACTAAGTTTGTTGATGATTAGTGTTTAACGATTTATTGTGTATTTGTCGACAGACAGATGATTGTATCACAGCTGAAAACCACCTGAAGCTATGAAGGTTACAGGAAACCTCAGTAACAGTACAAATAACAGCCAGCAGAGGGCGTCGTCAACAACAGTACGTGTGAGTGTGCATTATAAAGTTTATTTAGTGAAACATGAAAATAACTTTTAAAAATTAAATCCTTTCACTTCAAATCAGATAAAATATGCTGGTTTTTGTGTCTTTTACATGATTCCTGTAAAACTGCTTCAGTTTTGTTAGAAAGTCCCAAAAACAACATTTTTACCCGATGGTTGACACTGCCACAAAATGTTGCTAAAAATTAGCGTGAGCACAAAAAGAATACAACTAATCTCTTAAAGATGCAGACGCATTTGTAAATACACCCTGAAAACAGTGCTACATTTGTTAAGATTGATATTTCTTTGCCGTGTGTGAGAGATGTGTGGTAAATTTGGCCCAGTTGGTAGCTCGTTGAAACCGCTTATACTATAAGTGGGGGCACACGCTCCTACATTCATGCACAGACAGGAGAAGAAAAGAAAAAGGAAAAGTGTGCAGGCTCGCAAACAAGCATACAGGATGTAAACAATAGCTTTTTCTTTAAATCTGAGCGAAGAGTAGAAAACTGCACTGCCACAGCGTGCTGCCGAAAAGCTCTATGGAGTGACAACTGCATTAGAAAAGCAACAGCGACAACGCAAATGAGCATGTGGGATAAAAAAGTTTAAAAGATCATATGTTACAAAGCCTTTTAGAGTCCTGAGTTTAATGGCAAAACAGACAAAAAGGCCAGAGTCTTTATTTTGTAGAAATACTATAAGGATTTAAAGAAAAAAAAAAAAAAAGGGTATCCAAGATCAGTTAGTCTTCATAACATGTTTTCAGAACATCCATGGCTCTTGTTTGGGACAATACACAATATGCAGCATATGTCTCCTTGTTAACAGGATATATATTTGTCTGAGTAAATCATGAAGTTTTCCCCACCAATAACCTTCCGATAATCAAACTTAACTAAACTGTGCAGCGATGTTTCAAAACGGCACCACGTTGTGTCGCTCCTAACTGGACACAGTGTGAAGAAAAAGACTGTGAGAAGTGCAGGCTGAAGAGAGGTCAGTTAAAGAAGAGCTCGTCTGCCTTCGCTTCTTCTTCAGACACATTTGTATACATTGCAGACTGACATTGTGTCCTAAGTGTGAGCGTGGACCTCGATTTTTTCGGATAAAACGTTTTGCTTTATGCTTTTAAACTACTGGGAGTCTTCTACAGTTGACCAACAGAACACTTGTGGGTGCTCTAAGGCACCTTGGCAGCTGCTACTGAGAAAGAAATGTTTCCCATCTTAAATCAATCCCCCCTTCACTAGAACCTAACTACGAAATGATTTAGAAACATTTTACATTATTGGTGGTGAAATACTTGTTGCTACTTCATAATTATTAAGTAAATCCACTTCATTAGTTTGCTTTAATCAAAGCATGTGAGGTTATTAAGGATGGGAGGGAGGATCTGACATCATAGAAGAAAGGCGGGGGTCTCTGTGAAGCTAAGAAAGTCTTATGGATTGACAGTGGTTCTGGATCTGTTTGTTCTTGTCTATGCAGCTGATTGTAGTTCTGGTTTAGGCTGTTTACAAACCTACAGCCTGCTGTAATAAAAAATAAAAGGCAGAGGATCCAGCAATTTGAGGCAAAGGGTAAGAATTCCCAAAATCCACCTGTTACTTTCAAGATTGTAGCAGCCACCTGTCCCAGACCAGATCTGAAACACAGCAGGCGGCAGTGGAAACATTTACCAGCCACAGATCAAATGATATCAGCGCTCAGCTCCTGGACATTTAAAACCACCAATAACTGGGAGGTCGCTCAAGACAATAAAATCCCCTCACAGACCTGCTGTACTTAAAAGTATAAGGCAGAGCATCCAGCACTTTTAATTCTTGTAGCAGTCCTCTGACATTTTTAACACAGCCATAAGCCTTAACAAACCTAAATCATACCCTTTTGGTGAGGATCAACACCACTGATAAATAAAGCACTGGTATAGTTTGGATGTGGCTGGTAAACACATGAAGGAATTTGGCAGGTAAAATAATGAAAACATATTCGATGTGAAAAAGTTAAAATCTCAGATTGATGAGAGCGATGACCACAGGTTTCCCGTCTTTGTCAGCAATAAGAGCTCCTTTCTTCGGCAGGAAAAAAAACATTTCACTGCTCAGGATTTCTTCAAGTGTTTGGCTGACACCCGACCATGCGCGAGGATAAGTCTGACAGGACCTTTGGCTGTAGATAGATCCATCAACTGTAGCAGGTTTTCTGTTACCTGGCTGCCAATGTAACAAGTCCAGCCCAGAGTTTCTCAGCATGCCATGCAGCCTCTACCTGCGGGGCTGGTGGCGAGAGTGACGAGGCAAGGAGGAGGATGGGCTGGAGGACGAAGAAGGTGAGCAGGGTGACATGGAGGCCAGGGAGGCTGTGGCGGCGGCATCCTCTGCCTCCTCCAGTTCGCCTCCGTGGAGCTCCTGGCTCACACTGGACTGTAAGGCAGCTGGGGTCAGCCACTCTTTGGGCAGGCAGCTCTGGAGGAATGGCACGCAGGAGCTGAAGTAGGCCAGGCGATTGACCCAGCGAGGGATCTCCCTGCCACACAGGATCTGAGAAGAAAGACAAGAAGGGAACGTTTTAATAAGTTCAGTACACAAGAAGTGACTCCTTAAAGCAAATGTATATTCTTTTTATGCTAGTCGTCAAAATTAAGGGAAAAAGTAATCACTCGTGTTTAGTGCCCCTCATTTACATGTTTTGTTATGGTTTGCAGGTTTGTGGTACGTAATGAACTATATTCACACAAAAACAGCGCAGACCCCTTTCTGCAACGTCATCAAGCCATGCAATACAGCCACAAAGGCAAATGATACAAAGTACAATAAAATTAAATCAAAGAAGTCATTTCAGAGACAAAAGCTCTATCCACCTACTATTGAAGTCTTTTTATTGTTAGGGACAGAATAAAGTTTGCTTAAAGGGAGGTGGAAGGGAACTACAATGACTCCTCTCAGACAGAAGATGAACTGAGGATCTGCACAAAGACCCAGTACATGACAAACGAGGGTTAAACTGATCTGCGAGTCATGCAACCCTACTATTTTTATATCTAAGACTACAAATAACTGACCATAACTGGTGTATTTTAATTAGTAGTCAATACCACTGGTCCCTAACCTTTTTTGCGCAAAGGACCGGTTTATGTCTGACAATATTTTCATGGACGGGCCTTTAAGGTGTTGCGGATAAACACAAAATAAAACCAGTACCGGTACCAAAAAAAGATTTATTCATAACAACATGAAAAGACCCAGGGAAATCAAGTTAAAGATAACACCGATAAAAAAAATGAACCTATTATCCCGAAAACCATACATTTCACACCCGCTCAACTCTTGCAGCCCACTACCGGTCCATGGCCCGGGGGTTGGGGATCGCTGGGCAATACAATACCAATACAAATCATTAGTTACTAGACTGACAGAAAAATCAAAGGTTTACTTAAATTCAACTTATGTATGAAGCCCCAGTTCAAAACAAAATCGGACTCGAATAGCTTTACATTATAGAAGAAAGAATGAACCGAAGTCCTTTTAACAGGAAAATACCTTGAGAGGGAAGTATGGGAGCTTCTGCCACTGAAAAACACATTTTTGCCATCCTTAAGTCAAAATTTCAGGATGTTATCCAGAACATTTAGATCATCTTAAAATTTGAGTTAAGTATCTAAAAATGTCAACTTATAAACTTAAACGTCTGGTAAAATAACTGGAAATTGAAAAGAATAAGTTGAAATTGCAAGTCAAGTCAAACTTTTGACTGGCAGGATTATGTAGGGCTTTTGTTTCAGCGGTGGAAATAAGCTTCCACGGGGAAGAGAGTGAGGGACATGAGGAGAGAGAAAAGAGCTAACAAATAAAAAGTTGCAAAGTTTACTTCCACATATTATATTATAGTATTTTCTGAATTTCCATATCACCAGTGAGTTGTGTCATTAGGCAAGTGAAGAGCTAGAGCTTATATAAAATAACTGACTATGCCAACACTTAGGGAGATAAAGAGCAGTAATAAGTATTAAATTATATTCAATAAGTCACTTTGTCACTTCCTGGTTAGTTTGTTCTCCATAAGAGAACTTGTCAGTGTTGTGAGAATGCTGTGGAGGAAATGAATCTGAAACAATGACTGCATAACCAGAAATTACATCCTGCCTGTGTCTTGAACTTCCAGGAAACTGAATCAGATTTCCTGACTTTCTATGCCATAAATAAATCTGTAATATGACTCTGTGCTAGTGATTTCTCAACCTACTGTAACAGTTAGTTCACGAGTACGTCTAGTTGGACCTTTTTCGGTCTGTGGTTGACATTTCTCTCTCACAATCTTCCTTAACAACTAACATGCTTGCACAGGCAGACACAGTCTATGTTATGGCTAATTATGATTACTCAGTGCTATTAGAGGTTGTTACAGCATAATGGGAAAAGTGGCTTCCAAGAAACTCAAAGTGTTTTCCTAGTAAAAGGGCTTAATTATGCTTTGATCAGAACATTTATTGAAGCTGCTGACGAGCTGCTTTTACAGACGTGTAAGGAGACAGAGACAGTGGGTTTGCTTTTATCTACAAAAAAATTCTTACAAAGTGGCTGATTTTTGCTGATGATACTAGATTGCATAGGTTGTTTAGGCTCCAGCGATGAGGTTCTTCCATTTCTTCAGAGACTCAGCAAGAACTGCTCCTTGCAGAAGAAGAGGAGGTGGCCTACATTCACCAAAATCCTTAAATATCATCTCTTTAGTGTTTGGCTGACATGTGGCTGATATATAATAAACTGTAGCAATTCACACTACTGTCATGAAATATTCCTTTGCAATAATAAAGTAAGCCTTCAGATCAACAATAGGCAATATTCATCCAATATAAAACGGTTGAAATGGGTTGGAAACATCAGCAACAGAAACATTTTTCTATGCCATGTATTTGACACTATGTGTATGTATGTGCACCACAAGCACTGCTGCTACTCTTTCCCAGCCGAGCAGCTCATCCGTACAGATTGTTAGCACAATTTTATTTGACGAAGAAAGCCTCAATGAAAATAAATATTCTTTCATTTTATCCAGTTTAGATGTTGACTGAGAGACTGATGCTACTAGTCTGTTTGGGATTTTAGATGATAAAGCAGTTTTATGTACACTGAAAGTCTGTGTAGGTATTCCTTGTTTCCTCATTTACAATTAATTCCTATACAGTGGTCCTCGCTGTTTTGCAGATTTTTGTGTGCAATATTGCACGTTTGTTGTTTTTTTTAAACAGCGCATTGTGTTCTGCATCCTGATTAGCTGTAGATCACTGTCAATCAATCTCGCCCCGTGCCTTCTGTACAGTACAGATTGCCTTCAGCTTGTCAAATTTACATAAATCTTCGATCGCTAGCAGCGTGACTCTGAAGCGCTGTACTGTATGTTTGTAAGTTTTCTCCCCAACAAACACAACAATGTCGACAAAACGTTTTGCACCGTCAAAGACACCCGCGGGAGCCTTTGGTTTCATTCTGTAATACTGAACTTATTTTTCTATGTAGGTTTGAACTTTTAGAGTGTTTAAACAAGAGAGAAAAGTGTGAACATATTCATGCCTGTGTGAGAAAAATGTATAAAGTGTGTAGTGAGGGGTTTTACAGCCTTAAAACATCTATAATAATTGTAAAAAATAAAGTTGGCTACTTTGCGGATTTCACCTATCACGGATTATTTTTAGGACGCGATAAACAAGGGACCACTGTACTCCTACATTTATTTTTATATTTTTGTATTCAATGCACTTATCTCTCTGTCACAAGAGCTAGACCCCCAATGTGTCAAAAAAGGTGATCCTTCAACCTGATCTTTTATTTTCAGGTAGAGGATGAAGTTACAGGATGGGACATCTTACAAACAAATAAATAAATAAATATAAAAAAATAAATGATGAACATGCCTCTGGTTTGGCTTCATCTTTGCCCTTGGACATTCATCATTATTTAATTGGAACCAGTTGGTTGCAGCTTAGTTTTCAAAAGCCTGAGACAGTCAGTTTTACACTCTGTGCAAGTTTAGCATCTGTGGTGAAATCGCATGCATGCTAAAGGATGGGATTTCTACAGATGACCTAAAAAGAGCAGAAGTGCTCCCTGTGGTCCGCTGGTTCACGAGAAATCGATTTTAAATGAGAAATAAGTCAGGCATGACTGTAACTTTGAAATTCACGTTTAATGATTCTTATCATACATTAGGTCACCGTGTTTCGAGTAACAACCTTTCTTTGAAACAAACAGTCTTCCAATTGGCTAGAGCCCCACATTGTGGCCAACATTTTATAAAACAGAGGCAAGTAAAGGTTTATAGATCTAGTTTTCTGTCAGACTACTAGGACTACAATATACTGAAAGGTTATTAGGAATTTCTACTGATCTACTGTTAGAGTTCAGTGGTCTGCAGGGAGTACAGTATTGATTTTTCAAAAAGAAATCTGACATCTAAGTCGCACACATCAAACATTCTTTCTGAAGATTTAATTTTTATGCTTGATCTTTCAAGCATCCTGCATTCCTGCAACAACAATCAATGTGTCCTGCCATTTTTTACTCTGTCGCTTTGAGTCAGCCTCTCAAGGTAATGCGGTTAGAGTAAGCATAAAAAAAAAAATCAAATCCTGAGATGGAAGATGGATGACTCTCAATGGTAAACCTGCATGTGTGCTTGATTTTATTTCCATGTACATGTCTGAATTTTATTGTATTGCACTGACGTGAAGTACTGTCTGCATTTAAGGTTTAGAAAATACCATGGTATGTTGTAAGGATGTGTCTTTTATTATTTGTCTGTGTTTCTACGCGTGTGTGTGTGTGTGTGTGTGTGTGTGTGTGTGTGTGTGTGTGTGTGTGTGTGTGTGTGTTTGCCAGCTGGCTCTGCATGTCTGGGCTCGTATCAGTGTCCTAATCCCCAACTCAGCATTAGATGCTAACTGGAAAACTCCCTGCTCATTAGTCACACCAGGATAAGCTGATTGAAACAACGTGCACGCACGCACGCACGCTGTTCTTACACAGCACCTTCTTCCTGTATTTACTGCTGTTGCTCCCGCCCCACACACACACACACACACACACATCTGGCCAATGAGCGAACAGTCTCACATGGTTTTTTGAGTGATGCATTTTGGTTCGCTTGGCGTTTACTTGAATGTTTCTCTGTCTGAAAACAAACCAAATAATGGGGAAAGCTACAAGTTTACAAACTCATCAACTGATTTCAACCACAGTAAACAAACTATAGGTGCGAAATCACCGTAAGACTTGGCCTTTAAACTCAGCGCAGCTCAGAGTAATGTGCAATGAAATGATGTGTGTTTTTTAACCCACCTCCGACAGTGCTGAGGAGAAGTGGTTGCAGTTCTTGTGCATGAGGTGGTAGGCGTTGCCTTTGTACTCCTTCCCCATCTCTTCCACGATCCGCTCCACATCCTCTTCTGTGAAGTCTGTGCTTCCTAGGACAATAGCTTCTCTGCAGAGACAAACAGGCAGAAGGTACTGATGTTACTGAAAGAGCATCTTCTGGGAAAGAAATGTTTCTAATCCAATTCTACTTTTTACCATTTTCATTTACTGATATATTCTTTACTGTTTCTGTCAGTGAGTCTGGCTGAGGGCGACTATTTCACTTCGTGTTGGAAAAAGCTGTCTGACAGCAGATAAAATAGTGAAAAATGTTCAACACTGTGTGCATTTAAAACACACTGATTTTTTTAAACATTCTATCCGGTACAACCATGTTGCACATTTTTTGAAGAAAACGTTGACATATTTTGTGATTTGCCTTCAGCCAAAAAATAAGTAGTTAACTTTGAGAACATTTTAAAGGTGATCTGAGTTTTTGGCTTTAACATCAAATGAAATTAAAATGAAATTATTATGATTTTAGTATGAGAGAGTGCTTTATTCACTGGGATAGGCCTCAGCTTTGTGGATAATAAGCAGGCATTTGTCACAGATGATCCATATTTGGTTTAGTGGCCTGCTTGGAGACAGTTACTGTGTGTGCATGTGTGTGACAGGCGGAGTCTGTCTAAAGCCACAGGGCAAATCAACTAGAGCAGAAGTAATACTCAGCAGAGTAGGTCTGAGTAGACAAGCACACAAACATACTGAACTGATTTGCTGAAATCAGTTGTCGTGTTTTGTACATTTGGATTCCACATTCCTAAAGAGCATCATGTTGATCTTTTGCAGGATGGAAAAAAAAACAAAAACAAATCAGAAACACTACACATTTTGCTGCAGTCCACTACAAAAACAGCTTTTAAAAGACAGCTGGTAATATGGTAAAAAGCTGCACTGGTTTGCAGTGTATTTGCAAAACTCAAATTATTAGACTATACTTGAAAAGTACATCAACAATTATGAATTTTATTTAATTTTATTACAGCCAAACACTGTGTTCAAGCCTAAACGCAATTTAGCCTGGTGAGTTAAATAAAATATTATTGCCCCCCCCCTCAGATGTCATTAAAGTATAAATGATCCATAAAGAAAAATGTCCAACTTTCCAGCAGTAATATTTATTTTTTTCTTGAGTGACCATAAAAGGAACTGCAGCCTGCAGTTTGTTAGTGTTACTTTTTCAGCTTCAGCTCGTTCCTCAAAATAAAGTAAAGGAGAAAACTTGCAGTTTCAGTTCAAGATAAATTGAGCTTTTTTCAAATCTCAATCTTCTGTTTTATTCAGTCTTTGACCAAGACCATAGGCCATGAACTGTTACAAAAAGGCATTAAAATGTTTGACACATCATGTACAGGAGCTCGCTTTACTGTAGGAGAAATACCAAAATTCATTAAACAGCTCAACTAACAGCTGACCAACTGATCAAATGGGTATAAAGAACATGCACATGAAGCTCTAACTTATCTAGGGAACAAATCAGTGCTTTCTAACTTGGCCGATGGCTGATTGACCAAAACAGTCACTATACACGCGTACTGTATGCGCTACCCAGAACCTACCAGCATCTCCACCTAAACCAAACTACTATCAGTAGTCAAAAGACATTTGACACATTGTCTGACTTTCCAAACTGATCACTCTGCTCTACACATAATCTTATTGGGGAAGAATGACCTGAACAATCGGGCATCTAATGAGCAGAATGGACTGAACTGATATTGTCCTTGCACAGCAAACAACCTAAAAGGCTGTTAACGGTTATTAAAACCTACACCAAGTAAGTAATGTTAAGTGACTTCTAATAGCTGTTTAGATAGGTGCCTGCATCATGCCTTTGGGGCAGAACCTGGCACTCTTAACTAGAAAATGTTCTAGCATAAACTTCAAAGTGGTCTCAGTTGTGCCTTGAAGTTCAGCCCCATAGGAACAAAGGATGGCTGTGTTTGTCTTTGTTGTTGTGGGTTGCTGGAACATCTTGCAGCACAGATTTTCTATTTTTCCATGTTTAGAACCATTTCTACAGATTCCCAATAACTTCCCCTCCCTTGTGTGCCAGCTGGCAACCCTTGCAGTTACTCATTTTTCCAAAGATCCTGTGTTGCTTCAACCTACTGAGGTAACTGCGCAGATAAGGGTGGACCCAGATAGATTTATGATACATTCCTCATTGCCATTATTTTACTACCCAGCCCTTGGCGCGTGAACGACTGTCCTCTCGTCACTACTGAGTTTAATAGCTAATAGACTAACAAACTTTTGAGCGGTAACCTGACTGACTCGCCATTTGATTAACATTCTACATTAAACAGGCCAACTCTTTCACCGTAAAAACTCCATCAAGCATGTTGCGAGCTGCCTAGGCTGTTGCGAAAGATATTTAGCAAAACAGAACACATGCATATCTGTACTTGTATGTCTCATATAAACACCAATTATCCCACACTTACTTGAACTTAAAGGTCTCGCCAAGCTCAGTTGCATCACCTGGTGTAATCTCAAAGATCCCTGAGAATGGGTACGGGTGTCCGCCATAGGCAAACTCTAAACACACAAGAACAAATTTGAGCTGCTGATGTAACAAAAGCCATTAGCAGATAACATACAGTTTTATATATACACTATATATAAGTATGTTTAGACATGCCCGGAATGGAAAACAGTGGTGTGTGTATATATCCTGAGCTATAAAAAAAAGCATCTTCTCTGTAACACTATCCTTAGGCAAATGACTTGATGTAGGCGGAGTCTTATTTCTGGGCAACCTTACCTCTTCCATAGATCTCAATCCCTGAGTGAAAGACTCCGATGCCCAGAGAGCTGGTGAACTCATTGATCCAGTACTGAAGGCAGAAGGAGAAACACAGAATAACACGTTTGTTAAATTACAGTAAAATAATAATGCATGTTTTCTACACCTATTGATTTAATATATTTAAATTTTTAGTCTACAAAATGTCAACAAAAACAATCCATCACAACTTCCCAACATGAAAGCTTTTCTTGTTAAACTGTTCAAAATGTAAACATATCATAGTAAAGTGAAAGAAAAAGCAACAAGAATCAAATTAAAATATGTGATAAAACAATGTAATATCAAATTTATATGGATATTCTTCAGGAAGAAGACAAAACCTCCCCCTCACTGAGGTAGAAAGAAGGAATGAGGAGTATGCACAGACAGCTCCAGGGCATCTCTAAATCCTTGCTGTTACAGACAGACAGTGAATCATTGCATAACTACAAGTGATAGTTCAATTTTTTTGACCTCTGAAAGATGGGAAATTCCTTCAAAATGTAGCCCCCACTGCAATAAACCCACAAACGGCAGCTGAAAAGGCAATATGTTTGACATCCTGCAGCTATGCAAACCTTATTACTGAATTGTCATTGTCCTATTGTACCTTGGCATTTATCCAGTCTTCATATCAGAATAATCAAATTCAGCTACAGAACACATTTACAGACTTTTCTGTGGGAATTTATGACCACAGTGCAGATGTTATCCCTGATGCTCACACAAGATTTCTTTGCATGCAGACAATGACAGTCAAGCTGCATAGAAATAAATCAATAACTGCTGCACTAATCTTTGAAACTGCTATCCATCTTTTCTGTAGTATGTCTGCTAAACATTGTGTCTACAAGGTGATTGGGCAGACTGTTGCTAGGCAGAATTTTCACTCAAAAACATTATTTTATCACAAAAGATGGAGCAGAGAAGAGTGTTGGTGAAGCATCTCAGGAAGCTGAATAATAATCTCTAAATCTAATATTTGTTCATACCTCAAACATCTTCCTACTGCTTCACTGTGCCACGTCATCAGTTAATTGATTATTGTCTTGGACCTGATCAATTTTAAAGTTTGATGCTGTTGACGTTTCTTCAAACCAAATCAAGTGCTGATCAGCATGATTAAAACATGCCAAATTTACCAAGAGCAGTTCCTTTCTGCCAGTGCACTGTAACAAAGGTGACAGATTTCTTACCATGCAAATCTGAGACAATTTTTTTTGTAGACAAAGTCTACAAAAAATATACACCTACATAGTCCTGTGAAAAACTAATTCTGATTCTTTTTTTCAGCCATTATGTTGCAGATTTGCTGTTGTGTTTGGGATCGTTGTCCTGTTGTAGGGCCGCCACAAACGATTATTTTGATAGTCGACTAGTCACAGATTATTTTTGCGACTAGTCGACTAATCAGATCATGCATCAATTGGACGTACAACGTACAGCTTATTGCACCAGCAGCATCTGCTCTTGTATAACTATCATTAGCTTACAGCCTTAAGTGTTTAAGGTATGTGCTAACTAAAAAAAAAAAAAGACAAGATGATAGTTTATTAAATTTTAATGAAATTTGCAGATTGTTTCGGTGAAGTTTAAGAAACTCAGCCATCTGCTCCTTGCTATCTAAAATATAACAGCACACCGGAGTATATTCTCCAGCAAAATAATTTCCCCTAGGGATCAATAAAGTATTCTGATTCTGATCTCACACTTCTGATGATCAGTTGTCTGCTTGACGTTTATTCAGCTGTGTAAAAACTATAACTTTAATCTCAGCCAAACCGATTTACTCAGGAACAAATAAAATACTGAAAAAAGCCAAACAATAATATTTTAAGTTATTTAAGTGACTTATATATCATGTTTAACCTGAGTAGCGAAAGACGGCGATGGGTTTGCCGGGAGTCCGGTGTTCTCACCGGCTCTAGTGAGCCTCGAACCCGGGCTAGATATTGAGCTGGTGCGTAACAGACATATCCGAAAACGTCGGAGCGCTTTTGAAAATATGTGGTGTCTTGATAAACTGAGCAGATATTTGAGGTTTACACAGCTACATTCTCGCCTGAAAATATGTTAAATGTTTATTTTGTGACCCAGAAAGAATAATAAGAGTAATATTAAAACTAACTAGCTGCCGCCATTGTTGGAAACTTAGCTGGGCCGCGCTATGAATTCTGGGACACAGCTTCTTCTTCTTCGGGGTTTAAGGGCAGCTGGCATCCTTGTACATGCAGTGCTGTCATCTACTGTTTCAGTCCGTTATTACACGCTTAAATCCTGCTACTTATTTCTGCGTGTTTTGGATGTTACAAAGCTTCAAACGACGCATCGACTATTAAATTGGTAGTCGACGATTTTGATAGTCGACGTAATCGTGACTAGTCAACTAATCGTGGCAGCCCTATCCTGTTGCATGACTTAGTTTTGGCTGAGCTTTAGCTGCTGGACAAATGGGCTCACATTTGATTCTAGAATACTTTGGTATACAGAGGAATTTGTGGTCAACTCGCTGATTCCCAGATCTTACAGCTGCCAAATAAGCCCAAATAATCACCCCTGTGACACCATGCTTGGCAGCTTGCTCCTGGTAACACTTCCAAAAAAGCCATACATGTCTTTTTTCTAACTGTACTGCCATGACCTTTAACAGTTAACTGAGGCCTGCAGAGTCTGAGATGTAGCACTTGGAGTTTTTACAGTTTCTTTGAGCTCTGTGTTATGCTGACCATTTAATAAAGACATTAATTCTGACATTAGGAATCTGTTTAAATTGATTTTAAGTATTATTTGGATTTGTATATTATATTAGAGCTTTCCATCTTACATATTTGAGGCATTAAATGTGTTTAACCAGAGTGACAATAAACAACTTAATTACTTGAAAATGAGCCCTTTCCCTGGCGGGGCCCCCTTTCCCTGGCGGGTCGCGGAGTATGGGGGTGCCTACTGGGGTCAGCGGGGGAGCTGGCCCCAGGGAGGGGTCACTTGCCCCTCCCTTCCTTCCCTCCCCATCTCCAGCTGCCTCCCTCTTCCCGCTCCACCACAACCACCCACACATGCAGGGCCTTGGAGTAGGGGTATGTCACCAGGGTGCAGAGGAGGCTACCCCCCCCTCTGTCCCCTTCTGGCTGCCTCTGCCTCAATTTTATCCCACAACTTAGACATTCACATTACTCACACTCTCATTACACATACATATAGGATCTTGGGGGTGGGCACGATACACGGAGTCCAAAGTACCATCAGGGTATACACCCCACCCCTGGCATCGTTGCCCACCTCTCAATTTTAAATACACGTAGACATTGAGGGCTAGCAGGAGGGACCATGCGCTTACCTGCTGCTCTCTGGCAGGTAGCTCCATGCCCTCCTGGGTTTTAAATGCACCTTAGAACACACATGCATCAACATTACAATGAGCGGGTGGAGGGAGGTTTGGAGTCTTCTCTCACCCCCATTCTCTGCGACCTGCTGGAGCAGGGGGGCTAGGACTAGGAGGAGGAGTTGGCCGTCCGACTGCGGTCTGGAGTGTGGGGCCTTCCTCCTGCTGCGGAGTCGGGGCGGTCTGCCTCCCCCCACCGCAGGGAAAAGGGAAACACCACCTGGGTCTGGGTGCAGTTCCCCCCTCCAGGGGCGGGGGCACCTAGACCCGGTTTGTAGAGTACGCTTGGGGAGTGTGATCGTGTGTACAACGTCTCTTTATGTCTGTCTCCACGTTGGTTGAGTGTGGAGTAAGTGCATATGAGAGCATGAGGGTGGGAATGGATGTTGTATCTGTGTGTGCCTGTATGTCTGTGTCTATATGTCAGGTTGGGTGTCAGGCGCCACCTCTCTGGGGACATCTCAGGCCCTCCAAGGTTTGGAGGCCTATCTCCCCCTACCACCACTTCCCCTGCCAGTGGCGGACCCCCTCAGACATCGGTGCGTTGGTGGTTCTTTGTGTCTGGGGATGGGCATCCAGGTACACACCGGCTCACTCCTTGGCGGCCGCTTATCGGGGCCTGGAGCCTGGGGCTCGCTCGGGCCACTTCGGAGGTGGGGTGCCCCGGCCTCTCGGCCTGGGGCTCGGTCACTCAGGCGCAGCTGGCTGCCGGCGAAGCTCACGGGCGCGTCACTGCAACTCCCCCTGGCTTCTGCTCCGCGGCTGCTGAGTGAGCCCTCATCTGGGACTCTCCTCAGCTCTTTCCGGGACAGTGGCGCAGCTGCCCCTCTGGTGGTCTTCCTTGGTCTCTTGTGTTCTGGGGGCCTCTGGATGTCTGGAGTTTTGATCTCCTCCACACCTGCTTCATGCCCTGGAGGATGGGGCTGTGGCCCCCCCACACCCTCTAGCAGATTATTACATGAAGGAACCTTTTAAAAAACAAGCGCGTCCATGCTCACAGGTATACACACGGGTGATCACACCCACAAACTACACCCTTTTTGGCTCCTACCTCAAAGCACACTGTGTTCTGTTGATCTTATGTGCTGCACAATAATGTTTAACATTTAGTATTTACTGTCATATTCCCATATATCATTGTGATGTTGTTTATTCTATTACTCTTGTTCTCTTCTGCTTGCTTTCTTTTTTCTTTCTCAGCAGGTGATCCAGGTGATCGATATGCATTTTTTTTTTCTCTGCCCGTTCTGTTGGTTTTTGTCTTTTGCCCTTCTCCCCCGTCCCTCTTCTCAGCTGTTTCTCTTTCCCTCTTTCTTTCTCCCCTTCTTTCCCCCAGTCAAGTCTGTCCCGTATTCAGTAAGTGAAAATAAAATAAACAATAAAAGGTGAATCAAATGGACCATTACGGCAAGGCTGGGATGGTCAGTTTGGTAAAGTAAATCCGTTGGGCATCTTTCTTTGCCTTTAGACAACAATTCTGATGGCAAAAGAGCCAAACAGGACAGGCCAAAAAAAAAAAAAAAAAAAAAAAAAAAAAGGAATCTGTTTAAATTGATTTCAAGTATTATTTGGATTTGTATATTATATTAGAGCTTTCCATCTTACATATTTGAGGCATTAAATGTGTTTAACCAGAGTGACAATAAACAACTTAATTACTTGAAAATGACATTTTATTAGTGTGTACACACAGAGGCTTTCCTTCTTGACATAAAAACAGCTTCCAATGCAAACTACAGTTATCAGGTATCACAGAAGACAGCTTGCTATTTAAAACAGTTATCACATTTCCCGTCTGTCATTATGCAAATACATTATGTAGCTGCTTAAAGTCACTTGTGGCAGAGCTGCTGGTCTCCGCCACATCTGCAATGCAAAATATAACCTCTGTGGAATGTAAGAGTTTAAACACCAACTGATCACAAAGGCTTTGCGGATGCTACCTGCTGGATGCCCTTCCAAATGCAATGCTCCCTGTTTTTCCAGTCTTGGGAATGGAAAAAAAGAACTAGGAGTAAACTGGATGTATTCTTCAACTCTACTAGAATATCTAAAACAGTTACAGTGCACCTTAAATGCTTTATCCACTATCTGATGTGCTTCTTTCAATTTTTCCTTATTTGAATTCAGATGGTTGGGGCTGCGTGTTCACAGCCAGAGCTCTGTGATTGAGATGACCATACTAGGATATCCTCTCACTGACATCATACCGAGCCAAGAGCATCCAAATGCATGAAACCAAGCTGAAACCTAAGCTTTAGGCTTATAGGATAACTTGCACAGAGCCAGCCATGTTAAATATGCACACCCACCATTGTAACAGTATATGCGGGAAAAAATATACAGTGGAACCCCGACTTATGAATACCCCATTTAACGAAAAATTCAAGTTACGAAGGCACTTAACGGCAATATTTCTGCTCGTGTTATGGCAAAATGCCCGCGTAACGAAATTCGCTGGCTCTGATTGGCTGAGCCCAGAATGCCTACAATGCCCATAATGCCTTCCGAATCCTGTGACAACCCCCTTGGCTTTCGTACTTGCGCTTCGCTGTTCCACTTGGACGTATTGTAGTTGTAGTTAGCAATTAGCCTATCATTCACTCAAAAGGCGCAATGGGTGCTTCGACTTACGAAAGACCCTTTGGAACGAATTAATTTTGTAAGTTGGGTTCCACTGTGTGTACACACACACACACACACACACACACACACACACACACAATTTTACACCCTTAAACTTTATTGAGGGAACTGACTTTAAAACAGAATCTGCATTCTGATCAAATACAACATTTGCTGAGGCTTTGGCACAACTTTTGTTTTTTCAAACCCACATTTCAAACTTGTCATGCTGCTGGGTTTCTGTTTCCTGAACTATATATGGGGCAAATGTTGCACAAAGAAAGCCACAGCATGCGTGTCAGTAGTTTTGTTTGAAGAAGCAAAAATGCCACTGCATATCCCCATTTTATCAGAGTCCAGCTACAGCTTGTGCATTTAGAGCTTGTAGACGTATCTCTCACTAACAAAATCAAAAAGGTCTCTATAAAGGTCAGTAATAAAGGACCAACATTGAGTCCAAAAACTAACACAATAAAGCATCTCATTTTTCCATTTCCTAACATTACTTCTGGTAGGGTTTTTCCCACCAAAGAGTTTCTCACATCAGCTGATCTCCTACGGATATGAAATCATGTCTGTATCAGTTCTGAAGTGGTTTCTTTGAGCCCAGGAACAGCAGCCATCTGTGTGTGCACCAGCTGGTTCTCACTGACTAAGAAGCCTTGGCTGCTGGCTCCTTTTTAAAACATTATCTACATTTCTGTTACAGTAATGGTGACAGAAGCCAGTCTAGAAAACGTGAACACACATCAGCATTTGAGCTGCTAAAAATAAACAGACACCCCCCAAAAAAAACTTCCTTAACTGACTTTATATAAGGCGAAACATAAATAGCAGGTTGGTGAACTAACACCCAATGGCAGCGTAGTATGTGCCAATATGTCCTTGTAGAACGTGTGTAGGAGTTATGTTAAGAAAACTAATCTGCATCGAAATGCAAAATGACTGTCTCCCACTCCGTTAACAGGAGTAACAAAGACAAATAGTCTGTTACGCTGCTACTCCTCGCCCCTGTCGGTGGTGAAATAAGACTCTTATCTCAGACCTCATTACTTCAAAGCTTGTTAAAAGCTGTGTGCTGTAGAGAACAGGCTGAGCGTTTATGAATGAATTAAAAGATAATGAAAGGAACAGGAGACAGAGAGGTGGATGAATGCTTGCTGTAGTTTGCTCTGTAGTTTTCTTCTGTTTTTAAGTTAAGATGTACACCGCTGATTTGAAAGTGTAGCGGAAACAAGCTGACTGAAACTAAGCTCAAAACAGAAATCGATGGAAGGAAGCTACTACCAGCCACAAGATGGGTTCTGGTGAATTTTACCTTCATCTGCAACAATAGTTTGCTCTAGTTTTACCCACAAAGTTATCTTAAATCTCCCATGCAAAGTGTGTTACATTTTTATTTATTTTTTTTTAAACACTCAGCAAGTTTACACTGAACTAGGCAATTGATTAACAAAAAAATAATAATAATAAGATCACTGCTGATTCGAGTTACTGATTCCTGTGAGCTCTTTGTACTGCTGTCTGTTGATCTGATTAACACAAATGAGCAATTTTGACATTCCCATAACCTGTGGTGCAGCATTAAGACATTTGCCTTACACACAAAGGATTTCAGAGTTCAGATATTGTTTCCATTACTGATAGCTTTAGATTGCATTGTATTAGTTTTTATGTTTGTATATAATAAAGTGAATACTGAGTGAGTGAATCAAATGTGAGGAACTTGTATTAAGAGACTGTTTATTATGGAAATAAAATCTCCAGTTTTATATCAGCTGTTAGCTCTAATTAAAAAGACTGAGAAGTACAGTAAATTAGGTCTGGTTCCAAACTCGGATTGTCTACAATTACATAATAAAACAGAGGTGAAAGCTGCCATCATTGCAATGTTTAATGAATGATAACCATGACCACACACCCAAGCTATAGTACTATTTTAATTGGTTTAGATTTCTTCCATTAGAAATGCTGCACTATATTCCACTAGCAGAGATTTATGTGGCTGTAGCAACACAGTACACTCCCAACTTCTTTTGTTTTGGGCCACGTTACCTTGTAAACTAGGTGGCAAAAAAGAAAAGGAGGAATCATGACTGCTGCATGTCCCTAATTGATCCACACAAAGACACTGCAGCCAACACATAGCCTGCTCGGCTGAGTATCAGGCTCCATTACACAGTTAAACCTAATATCCTAACATGTCCTCTTACACGCTCTGAGACAAAGAAACCCGTGGTGCTGGCTGGCAGGCAGACAGGTGGTGTGCAGATAATGCTGTCTCATTAGAGCAGTGCACTAAACCACTCAGAGCTGTCCAGGAAATCCACTTAGCTGAGATGTGAGCAGGACTGTGGGGAGGACCTGACAGAATGGGAATTGGGAAAAAGCAGTGGTTTGGGGCTGAGGGGGCGCCTGTAATCATGTCTGTACATACACTCTTGACAGTCACGTGACATTATCGATCCTCAATGGGGACTTGTTATCAATCTTTTTGAGTAGATGCTCAGTTGTGCTCCAAGAAGAACAACAGAGCAGGCAGACTCACACACACTGCATAAATGGTGATGCTCTTGAGATTGAGGTAAGGATCCTGAGTTGTTACCCAACTGTCTTGACCTCGGCAATCATCTGATCTTTGCTGTTTTCTCACCTTCTTTTACATTAAATGTTAGCCCTAAGCTTACACCTCCCAATAAAACAGGCCCCATTGAGACCATCAAATAAACTGCATGACAAAACAGCCTCCTTATTCACTTCTATGAGAACATAATCGCAGGAAATTAGAGCTGTTTGCTCAAGTGGATGACTAAGAAGAAACAACCTATAAATTAGGAAACTGGTTTAAAGTGACAAATTAATCAAAGTCATCTAAATATTTCCTGATTTACAACTGCTGTTCAGACTTTTTTTTTTAATCTGATACCACTTTGGGGGTTTAAAAACTTTAAAAAAATGAAACTGTTTTGTTGTCCCACTGACATTTTAATGTTGTTAAGGTTTAATGAATGCAGACATTATTCCCGAGGTGACGTATAACATTTTCTGAGAAGCCTTTAGAATTTCTACAGTTGTAAAGTGGCCTCACAAGTAGGGATGGGTACCGGTATCCAGTGCCATGATGGCACCGGGTCTGACATAAACGGTAGTAACCAGACCGAAAAGCAGCGCAGATTTCAGTGCTTTATTTCGGTGCTTTTTTTCCCTGAGATGTCATACACTTTGGATTCCAGCCAATCATTTTAACTTTGCAAGCGTAGTAGGCGGGCCCAGGTACGTACGTTCTTTTAGAGCAGAGCTACAGATTAAAAACGCCCAAGGCGAAGCGGTCAAAGTCTGGCTGTATTTCACAGCAAAAGATGCAAACTCAGCAGCCTGCAACAAGTGCTTTAAGCTGATACTGTGCAAAGGAGGTAACACCTCAAATCTGATGAAACACCTGGCGACGCTTAGCGTTTTTTTTAAAAGCCGAGAAATTCACCGTATTTGATAGCTTGCTGCAAGACCTCACATCGAGCACATCTACTGCGGGTGTGGTGCCTGTTATCGGTCTTGGAGTTAGCAACATCCCCCCCAAAACCCGAAGAGTAGAGTCCTGGCCCCTAGCCCTGCCAGTGTAGCAGAAATGATGACGGATGATGATGGCAGCAACAGCCGTTCTTCTCTGGGTCAGTAGCTTAATGTTGTTCGTGTGTAATTTACGCTGAATAGGCTAACCACATTATTAAATTAACGCATGTAAGGTGAACTAGCAAACACCATCGTAGTTACATGCAGCTGTCTTCTTGTTTGATGGCAGATACTCCCTTCACCCTGGCCAAAAAGGCTAAAATGACCAGAGAAAAAGTGGGAAACAGCTAAACATGAGAGGTTTTTGGACAAAGTTGGTGTTTTTTTCCCCCTCATTGATTAAGCACTGCTTCCAGCCAAGAGTGATACCATAAATTCCCCTATAGCTGCAGAAAAGGCTAACATTGTTATCTTTTTAGAAAAAAAACAAACAGCTAAACATGAGAGGTTTTTGGACAAAGTTTGTGTTTTCCATTCTTTAAGCACCGGTTCGAGCACCGTTTAAGCACTGGCACCATTTCTGGTATCGAATAAAACCTAAACGATACCCATCCCTACTCACAAGAGCAAAACAACAGAGCCATCTCTTCTGTCCTTAAAGTGTTTTGACTTTTTTTTTGGTCCTTAAAGAATATTTTGGATGGTAAAATATTCCAACTGGAATTTGGGAACATCAGAAAAAAACAGTACAACATGAGTCCAAGTTAGTAAAAGAAGCATGTCCTCATCTATCAGTGCTCTGTTATTCTCCAGTTTCCTTAAATCCAAGATTATATTTTGTAAGCTAAAACTTATAGAAATAGCCTCATAGAAATCAAATTTTAATTTTTTTATTTAACTAAAATATTAACATTTTATTCCAGCTCAAAGAGAGTTATTGTGGAAATACAATGGACTGGTATGTGATGAGTCAATCCGCTGTTCGATCCACTCACTTCAGTTCATGTTGTTCTCTTTTTACTTAATGCAACATCAGTGGCAGACAAGCTAGCATATAATGGAGGGGAAAAAGCTCCACAGATAACTTCTACTTGTATCTTTCCAATGTGGACTGGTACTTGGTACTGGTAAAGATTCATGGCTAAAATATGCATAGAACACAAATAAAAGAAAACCCTGTTACTGGGCCACCAGTAACAGTGACTCAATCTATAAACTGATGATCCCCCACCAAGTGACTCAACCAGCCTCCAAGCAAATCAGTCAAACAACACTCACTGGAATTGATCTACGGTGCAGTAGAGCAAAATTGATGTTTTTTTCCTTGAATGCAAAACACATTTACACAGAACTTCCATACAAGTGAAGTATTATGCACAGTTTTAGGCAGGTGTGAAAAAAATGGTGGTAGACAAAGAATGGTTCCAGAAATATAATAATATTTTTTTTTAAATCAATATTTGGTGTTACTACCAGCATCGATTCCTATAGGTACACTTGCACAAAGTCAGGGATTTTGTAGGATCATAGTCAGAGGTATGATCAACCAATTATACCAAACAGGTGCTAATGATCATCAATGTCGCACGCAGGTTGAAACAGTCATTAACTGAAACAGAAGTAGCTGTGTCTGAGGCTTAAAACTGGGTGAGGAACAGCCTCTGCTACGAAGGTGAGGTGAAAGAGTTTCATTTCATGGCAAGAGTGAGCACATCAACAAGCACAAGGTAGTTTACTGCATCAGTAAGGTCTCTCCCAGACAAAGATTTCAAAGCAGACTGGGGTTTCAAGATGTTCTGTTCAAGCTCTTTTGAAGAAGCACAAAGAAACTGGCAACACTGAGGATCGTAGACGCAGTGGTTGGCCAAGGAAACTTAGTGCAGCAGATGAAAGAACATCAAGCTTGTTACCTTTCAAAATTAGATGTCGTCCAGTAGTGCCATCAGCTCAGAGCTGGCAGAAACCAGTGGGACCCAAGTACACTCAGCTATTGTCCGGAGAAGACTAGCCAGAAGTGGTCTTCATGGAAGAGCTACAACCAAAAAGCGATACCTCCGACGTGGAAACGAGGCCAAGCGACTCAAGTATACACAAAAACATAGAAATTGGGGTACAGAAAAATGGCAGCAGGTGCTCTGGACTGATGAGTCAAAATTTGAAATATTTGGCAGTAGCACAAGGCAGTTTGTTCATCGAAGGGCTGGAAAGCGGTACCATAATGGTTGTGTGCAGGAAACAGTGAAGCATGGTGGAGGTTCCTTGAATGTTTGAGGCTGCATTCCTGCAAATGGAGTTGGAGATTCAGTCAGGATTAATGGTGTTCTCAATGCTGAGAAATATAGAAAGATACTCATCCATTATGCAATACCATCAGAGAGGCATACGATTGGGCCCAAATTTATTCTGCAGCAGGACAACGACCCCAAATATACAGCCAAAGTCATTAAGAACTAGCTTTCACGTAAAGAAGAACAAGTAGTACTGGAAGTCAAGTGTGTCTGAGATTACATGAAGAGACAAAAGGATGTGAGGAAGCCTACGTCCACAGAAGATCTGTGGTTAGTTCTCCAAGATGTTTGGAACAACCTACCAGACGAGTTCCTTCAAAAACTGTGTGCAAGTGTGCCTAGAAGAATTGATGCCTTTTTGAAGGCAAAGGGTGGTCACACTAAATATTGATTTGATTCAGATTTCTCTTTTGTTTATTCACTCCATTTTGTTGCTTGATGAAAATAAATGATTAGCACTTCTGTTTTTGAAAGCATTCTTTGTTTACAGCATTTTTTCACACCTGCCAAAAACTTTTGCACAGTACTGTATACTTACACTCAAACCGAGGTGCAAAACCATTAGTTCTGCTGTACTGTTATTATCATCGTGGGGGTCAATGCATGTACAAAGCAAAACTGATTTTTATTTAGGTCAACTGTCAAAAGTGAAGGAAACGAAGCCAATTAACAACCAGCAGACAGCAAAATGTACCCACCAGTTAGTGATCATGCCACTAGCAGGTCACCCCTCCTACAGTACTTAGGTCTGAACTGGCTGATTAAAAGAAAGAGGAAGCCTTTAAAAAGTGCTGGAATGAAGGACTGGACTCCTGCCACAGTGAATGTTTGCCGCGGCACCAGTTTCCACACAAACATCGCAAATATGCATGGTTCAGAGCGGATCGTTAGGCAGAAGCAAAAAACACACAGTTTCTTCTGTATGGAAAATATGTCCTTCCGTCTCTACTGTCGATTCTCAAATATACTCTAAAGATCTTACACATGTGTCTTTTAGATGTGTATGAGTAGCTTCTTAAAGCAACGGCCCCTGCAGCTATTCACATGAATGGAAGCAAGACAGAAATAAAAGCTCTTCAGACTTTACAGAGAATGCAAGTCATGTGGAAAGCAAGAGAAAGTGAAAGAAAGTAATGAAGAGAACAGGAAGAGAGAAAAAGGGGAATAAAGAATAAGAAACTAAGGAAGAAAGGAATGAATACATACCAATGTATATAATTTGTAATCGTGCAACACACTACTCTTTCTACTGACTCTCAAAGGTCTGTTTAATGACTCTCTGGCTTTCAGTGTTAATCCATTTCAACCCATGTGACCCCAAACCTCTGCAGATATATTGACCAGCAGCTGCAGAGGGACATCAATAAATAGAACAAAAGCAGGACCAAGAAGAAAAGAATCGAGTCCTAAAAAAGGCCATTTATATTTTACCAGGGAGTAACATGTTCAAGTAAGGAAGACCGTCATGATTTACGATGCACAGGTCACAAAGCCAAGTGTACATACAAAGGATGTTGTGGTTTTCCAGCCAGGAGTTCATGCACACTGTCCCAGAGCACTACCCCGATCTGTTTTATAACCTCAAGCAAGACCCACTTTAAATGTAATCTTCAGCCATATTAATCAATGATTCATCAATACATCAATTTCCAGAACCCATCCCCACTGACTCATCCCAGCATGGTGACAACATAGTGACTCAAATTACTGAACCTCAGACTAATGCTATAACAAAGAGTCGATAGCACGTTCTATGCAGTAGAAATTACCATGCGACTTTCACATCTGCTTTTGGTTTGGTGTTTAGAGTGAACTGAAATCCTTAAGATGCAAAACTAGGCTTAGTTAAATAGTGACTTCCTGTAAAGCCTAAACTTTTACTAGTTTTTTTTTGCTTTGTTTTTTGTCTGTAGTCCACAGTGGACCAGTTTTCTGGCAGTCCTATCATGGAAGATACATAAAAGATAGCCAGAACAAACGGAGATTTAATATATGGACTAGCAAATCAGCTGTGGGTTCCAAGTTGCTTAATTTTCGTTCTTGATTCTTTTCACACTGCTTTTCCTGTCGCCATTTGCAAACCGGCTTATTTTGTTTGCACTGAACAGACACCAAAACAATGTTGGATCTAATACAAATAGACAAAAACCTTTCGAAAAGGATCATACGACAATAAAGCGTACATGAATTGGTTCAACCGCTTGCAACCCTGACACACTGTGTTTTGCAAGAAAACAACTGAGGGGGAATAAGCAAACTAATTACTAAAGATGGAACTGCATTAAACGGCAATTGCTTTGGTGTTGTGTGAGTATGCCGAATTGAAGAGTGGTTCGTAATTACGCGAAAATGCTTTTGAGTGTTTTTCTTCCATTATTGTACAAGTGCTGATAACCAACGAGGAATTAAAATCGCATTTTTATAACGCGCTTCAGCGTTGTGTCCTGGATAAATAATACTCCTCTCAAACATACTTCTTAGATCAAGTGATAACAAATAAGCAAGAAAACGTTCACGTTTCCGCTTCTACTTACCATATCATAGACATTTAGGATAATCGGCTCGTTTGCCATCACTGGGCATCAGGATTTTCTTCCCCTAGCGTCCCTTCTTCTCTCCGGGTTCTCTTCCTTCGGTGCGAGATCCAAACTCTCGCTCTCCTCCTCTTATTATTATTATTATTGCTGGCTCTTTCTCGAAAGATGTTCACCTTGGTAATTCAACTTCGCAACTCGGTGTAAAAATGTTAGAGTTCCGATGATGTTTTCACCGTCCAACATCTGACTGATTTTGTCCCCCGACAGAGCAGCAGCAGAGGCGGACAGATGAATCTATCGGTTACCAAAACTGACTTGCTAAACCCGGTCGGCTACCGAGGTCGCCGCGAAAAAACACTGACTTTACAGGGAGAATTTTCTCTTCCAGAAGACGCCGCGCCGCGGAAAAAAGTCAAATTCATTTTCCCAAACAAACTGCTTAGTTAAATAACATAATGTAGGTACATGAAAATGAAATTCCCTGTGTAAAAAACGACTTGCTACTCCCTTATTAGCCCCGGCTAACGGTAGCAATGAAGCTGCAGGCAGGATGCGACTGCTGGGAGAAATTGGACGATGTTGAGGAGTAGACCGATGAGCCCATCACTCTATTAAGCTCCCTTAGCGCACTGAGCATTATGGGTGATGTAGTTCATAAGGAAAACGAGCGCCCAACCAAACTACACTGCTAATAAATAAATAAATAAATAAATAAATAAGTAAAGGGAACACTTAAACAACACAATGTAACTCCAAGTCATGCGCACTTCTGTGAAATCAAACTATCCACTTAGGAAGCAACACTGACTGACAATCAATTTCACTTGCTGTTGTGAAAATGAAATAGACAACTGGTGGAAATTATGGGCAATTAGCAAGACATCCCCAATAAAGGAAGGGTTTTTCATTTGGTGACCACAGATCTCAATACCTATGCTTTCTGGATGATTTTTTGGTCACTTTTGAATGCTGGCAGTGATTTAGAATAGAATAGAATAGAATAGAATAGAATAGAATAGAATAATCCTTTAATTGTCACACAAGGGGAAATTTGGTTGTAACAGCAGCCAAAAAGACACATATACAAACAAACAGGACACAGGACACAGAACAGAAACATACACAAGTTTTCTTACATATTTAGATTAAGGACCGTGGTTACTATATACAGAGAGTACTGTACAGTTATTAAATTAAATAAAAATAACTACAGATAAGAGGCAAACCAGCTTGTAGTGCGAATCGGTTAATTAACTTATTGCAGTTACAGCGCAGATGTAAACGTCTATGTTTGTTGGGAGCAGTTCTGATTGTACAGTCTGACAGCTGCAGGGAGGAAGGACCTGCGGAAACGCTCCTTCATGCATCTAGGATGGAGCAGTCTGTCACTGAAGGAGCTCTGCAGTTCAGCAACATTTACATGCATGGGGTGGGAGACTCTGTCCATCAGAGATGTTATTTTGGCCAGAGTCCTTCTGTCTCCCACCACCTGCACTGGGTCCAGGGTGCATCCCAGAACAGAGCTGGCCTTCCTGATGAGCTTATCCAACCTCTTCCTCTCAGCTGCCGATAAACCGCTGCTCCAACATACAACACTGTAAAAAATGACAGATGCCACCACAGAGTCATAGAAGGTCTTTAAAAGCGCTCCCTGTACTCCAAATGACCTCAGCCGCCTCAGCAGGTAGAGTCTGCTCTGACCCTTCCTGTAAAGAGCATCAGTGTTGTGGCTCCAGTCCAGTTTATTATTCAGGTGAACACCCAGGTACCTATAAGAGTCCACTATCTCAATGTCCACTCCCTGGATGTTCACCGGTGTCAGTGTGGTGGGTCTGCGTCTCCGGAAGTCCACCACCAACTCCTTGGTTTTCCCAGCGTTGATCAACAGGTGGTTCTGCTGACACCAGTCAACAAAGTCCAGAGTCCACTGTCTGTACTCTGAGTTGTCCTCACCTGTGATGAGGCCGACTATGGCAGAGTCATCAGAGAACTTCTGTAGGTGGCAGCGTGGGGAGTTGATGGAGAAAATTTCACTCTAGTGGTAGCATGAGACGGAGTCTACAACCCACACAATTTGCTCATGTAGTGCAGCTCATCCAGGATGGCACATCAATGCAAGTTGTGGCAAGAAGATTTTTTTTGTGTCTGTCAGCGTAGTGTCCAGAGCATGGGGGAGACAGGTCAGTACATCAGGAGACGTGGAGGAGGCCATAGGAGGGCAACAACCAAGCAGCAGGACCGCTACCTCCGCCTTTGTGCAAGGAGGAACAGGAGGAGCACTGCCAGAGCCCTGCAAAATGACCTCCAGCAGGCCATAAATGTGCATGTGTCTGCTCAAACGGTCAGAAACAGACTCCATGAGGGTGGCACGAGAGCCCGACATCTACAGGTGGGGGTTGTGCTTACAGCCCAACATCGTGCAGGACGTTTGGCATTTGCCAGATAACACCAAGATTGGCAACTTCGCCACTGGTGCCCTGTGCTCTTCACAGATGAAAGCAGGTTGACACTGAGCACATGTGACAGACGTGACAGAGTCTGGAGATGCCGTGGAGACTGCTGCCTGCAACATCCTCCAGCATGACCGGTTTGGCAGTGGGTCAGTAATGGTGTGGGGTGGCATTTCTTTCGGGGCTGCACAGCCACATGTGCTTGCCAGAGGTAGCCTGACTGCCATTAGGTACCGAGATGAGATCCTCAGACCCCTTGTGAGACCATATGCTGATGCGGTTGGCCCTGGATTCCTCCTAATGCAAGACAATGCTAGACCTCATATTGCTGGAGTTTATCAGCAGTTCCTGCAAGATTCCCCAGACCTGAAATCCAATTGAGCACATCTGGAACATCTTGTCTCGCTCAATCAGCCTGTAGTGTGTTTTTCCACTTTAATTTTGAGTGTGACTCCAAATCCAGATCTTCATGGTTGCTAAATTTGATTTCTATTAATAATTTTTGTGTAATGTTATTTTCAGTACATTCATCTATGTAAAAAACAAAGTATTTAATAAGAATATTTCATTCATTCAGATCTGGGATGTCTTATTTTTGTGTTCCCTGTATTTTCTTTTTGAGCAGTGTATCTTCTAAATAAACAAAGTAGAGTTTACACTATTTAATACAGAAAGTGCAAATGTGGTTTAGGGTGGTTCTTTTAATGTATTTTCCATCCATATAAAAATAAAGCACAATACCCCATATCTTAAAAACAAAGAGAGACAGAGAGAGAACAGTAATTAGGTCATTTTGGTTGAATTAGAGCAAGATCCCACAAGAAACAGGGTGACTCAAAGACTTAAAAATAAATAAATAAAAGTAGGTTGCTAAGGGGGTCCACTGGAAATTTAAATTCAGAATATCTGATCAGATTCAGTTCAACAAGAATGGTATATACCGGTACAGTTCTTAACAAATGTATTATACTACCATTCAATCTAAAGTTTATGCCACAGCTGCCTTAAATTACCAGTATTGGTAGTTACCAAAATTATTTTATGTGCTTCTGTAATGGTTAATTCACCAGTATGTGCAAGCTCTTTAATCAAAATTGTATTTTTAATGCTAAAATCTAATTATTGTTCTGGTCCACGAATCTACTATTTTTTCTGTTTTTTTGTAAAACAGTAAAGCATGTTATTTTTTTATTAAGATGCCAAATTAAAGTAATCCACTTGCATTCCTGAGCAGAAAAATTAGTTATGCTTGATTCATTTGTAACCAGTGAGTGACCTCAAATTGAGGTATACAAACGTGAATTCAGTTTGCTATTTAAATAATAAATAAAAATATAACTTTTAAACAAGTTTTTAAAAGATTTCTAAAATATTCGTGTTTCCTTGGTTTTAGGACAGATGGTCTGATAAATTTATTAAGCACTGTAAATCACTGGGCTTGATTTTCAGACTTTTTTTTTCCCACCCCCATGCTCCAATATAGATGACAGTATATGATTAATAGCACTGTGCAAGAGATTAAATAGCATGTTGTACTGAATAACTGTTTTGCATTTTGGTGGAACAAGTTTTTAAAGTTTTTACTGAAGTGTTTCCATAGTCTAGTGGTTAACATGTTTGCCTAAAAACATCCCTAGTTTGAGACCAGAGGTTATAACCCTGAATAAACAGGAGGGTTGTAGAAAGGCATCTGGTGTCACATCTGTGCCAAATCAAATATATAGATCCATCTGCTGTGATGACCTCTTGGGTAGTAAGGAAGCAGAGAAAATTTATAATCCTGCTTAAGCAGTATGAACATTTAACATAAAAAAATCACCTAAAGTTTTTTTCAGCTCCTCCCTTGGTCACATTGAGTCACCACAGTGAGTGGGTAGCTTCACATGTGTGATTCGGTGATTTGGCTTATTGGGGTTGGGTAATAGATCAGGAGAGGCTAGGGCCACTTTGCCCTCCATCTCAACACACCCCCTGCAGAAAAGCTCAGACTTTCCTGGCAGCAGATTCCTGCCTTGTCCTGTCCAGTTAATACTTGTTACACATCTGGCAGCATTTTTTGAAGGCTGCCCAGCATGAGACAATCACTGGAGAATCCATCTGCTATTATAATGAAAACAGATGAAGAATCTGCTGTGTTCATTTTCATTTCTGTTGCATGAAACGTGTTAGAATCAAATTTTTGAATTTCTCTTTCTTCAACTCACGAGTTACCAAAACATACGACTTTGTGATCACTGTGCAGCTCATACATTTTATTTACCACTTTTTTTTGTTTGTTGTGACGCTGCTTATCACCTTCAGATACGCATCTCGTATCAGGCACTGCTGAGATTTGTGCCCACTTTCAATGCATCATCTTCTTCTTCCCCACACAGTTTTTACAGTCTAGGAATGACCAGCATTACATTACTATTTGAAATAAATGCACATTCTGTAAGAGACAAAGTCATGAGCTGTCCTGACTGTTTTCTCCCAGCAGTTCCATGAGAATCTCCTGGTTGGAAAACTCCTTAAGTGAAGAGTTCATTTCATCCAGAAGATCCTCTCCCAGCAGGAAGCTTTTTAAATCGTGCAGAGTCAAGCTGATCCGGTGGTCTGTTATGCGATCTTGGGAAAAGTTGTAGGTCCGAATCTTCTCTGATCGTCCTTTAGTGCCGATCTGGAGGACAAGGAAGAGGAGAAGCACTGAATTTAGCAATGTTTGTTACTTCTAGCAACAAAACCACTAATATCTTACCTGTGTTTTCATTATATTTTCACACCAGTCAAATTCAACATCATGTCAGAGTTTTAGAGACAAAGCATCACATCTGTATTTTATGTTGTATTTTATGGTTTCCACCTGTGGTTTACCTTTAACTGTCCTTTGTATCTCACTGTGTCCCACCTGTATTTTCCGCTGGTTGTAGCGTTTGCTGGTCTCCTCTTCCAGCTTCATGCTGTACAGTTTTGCTCTCAGGGACTTCATGGCTTTCTCCCTGTTCTTCAGTTGGGATCGCTCCTGCTGGCATTCCGCGACCACACCTGCCCAACAAACACACAATAAAGATCTACTTTACTGCATTTATCCATCCTTACATTTTCTTCCCCTTATCTAATTCAGGGTCGTGGGGGATCTGGAGGCTATCTACTGGATAAGATACAGGGTACAGCCTGGATAGGTTGCCAGTCTGTCGCAGTGCTAATACATATGCACAAACAACCATTCACGCTCACTATCACACCTACAGTCAGCTTACAATCACCAATTAACCTAGCTCTTTTCAACCACTTTAAACAGCACTGTCATCTCCTTTCATTAATAATCTATGAAAAACAGTCCATTTTCCCCATTAGTGGAAAGAATAAAAGATGCCCGAAACTTGTTTGCCATGTATTGCATTCAGTTTGTACAGTTTTTACCTGTAGGAAGATGAACTATCCTGACAGCGCTGTCTGTGGTGTTGACATGTTGACCTCCAGCTCCACTCGCCCTCTTAGTGTCTATCCTGAGATCCTTTGGGTTTATTGTGAAAGAGATCTGACAAGAACACACACAAACACTACAAATTACACATACTACATATATTTAGATAAGCAGCAGCTAAACACAACAAAACACTCTGGAAACTTTGTAAGTTTATTGAGGATTCATTTAAGCAAACTGAGCTGTTTTAACAGCATCCTTGTTATTTGGATACATCCATCTATCGTGTGCAGCTGTACCTCAGTGGGCTGGGGCAGCACAGCCACAGTCATGGTGCTGGTGTGCATCCGGCCCTGTTTTTCAGTCTTGGGAACCCTCTGAACACGATGAACTCCTGCCTCAAACTTCATCCTTTTGTAGCTCTGAGGGCCGCTGATACTAGCTGAGGCGTGACGTAGTCCACCTGTTCATATGTGAGCAGTGAAAAAAATGTGAATTCAGTTTTTTATTTGGCAAATAATTAACATAGATTAACATAAATAAATTTAATATTTGTGTATTCTTATTTTTGGGGTTTTGTTTTGTTTTTGTTTTTTTACAATAGGTGGTCTAAGGAATTTGTTAAGCACTGTAGCATAAAAAAGCTGATTTCCCTGATGTTGTTTTATTATAACAACCGCTAAAATGTCACTACTCTAATACAAAAACAGATGGAAAAAATTAGGTATGAATTGAGTCTTTTAATGTGACCATGAATAAAGTATTTGTTTTGGTGCATGTTTTTAGATTACAAGTTTAAAAATGAACCTTTGCCCACTGTTTACTGGCACTATTTGAATCCATGCTGCCAAACATTCAGCATTTCTGTGACACAAGGGCTCCCTCTTGTGCTTGATATAAGTTATTACAATTTTACCAAATCAAAGCTTCAGGCCTTTGCTGTTTTTTGTAAACACATATTTTACGAATCTACTTTTTCTTCTTTTTTTAATTAGACATCACCTCATAACCTAAATTTCAGTCACTAGCTGAAAAATTGCCAAACACTGTCTTTTCCATGTGGAAAGGACACATAAAATTGAGTTCACTCTGATTCTGACAGATACTAAACGAGAAAATCCGTAAAAGCGTAAGAGTGACCACGTGACTGAGACCAATTTGATTCTTCTCTCAAATTTGTTAAACAAGCATTTCTGTTTTCTGTGAAGTTTTCTTAGTGCATGGCATTATTTTTGTTTGTGCTTTCTTTTGTCTTTTAGGATTATTACTTTGCTATGACTAAATATAGTAATTCGAAATTTGGCTTCTGTAAACTACATGATTTCATATATATGATGCTGAGCTTGTGTCTTTAACTGAACAGATCTATTTTAATTTCTTTCCTTCATTTGGAAATCCAATAAATAAATTAAGGGAATCTATTTTTTTTTAAAAAACAACTGTAATGATAGTTTTCTTAAAAGGTGTAACAATGATATGATGGCAAAAATACATTTGTGGAAGATTTTGTAATAGAAATGTATGTGTCGACTGACCTAGCTCACTGGTTGTGTGCTCCAGGATGTCAAAGGACCAGCTGTGGTGATGAGCAAAGCCCTGGTACATGTCAAACACCTTAAGGGGAGAGGAAGTTGGCATGTAAATACAGAAAAAAAACCTTTCGCTTAATTCTTTATTTTTTTTATTCTTTCTTTATTCTTTATTGCAGATGGCAATTGTGTCTGTGAGCATCCCGTTTTTGGCCTGCTGCAATAGCAATATTCAATTTAAAATAACTAATACACATATGTACTTCCTGACCTCAGCAGTGAACAGCATGGCTTCTTGACCACCAACGCCAGCGGTGACCTCCAGGACGAGGTCACTCAGATCAGTCTCCTCCTCTGGAATCAATAGATCCAGAATCTGATTTGATGATGCATGTTGATTAACAAGAGAAATGTGATAATGTGTCAGCTGTGCGACAAGTATAACAACACTGAAAATGCAAAGAGAAACGCTGTCAGCGCGCTCAATAAGATTTACCAACAGCTCGGTTGAGACCTTGATATCACAAAGTGAAAAAATCAAGTTTCTACCTTTTGTCTAAGAGTTTGAATATCTTCCAAACAGCCTGCTCTCTCCACCTCTGCCAGTTCCCGCAAAGATGGGTCTTCATCTTTGAGGAAAAACAGACACAAATACAATTTTTACCATAATCTGAGAGTGATTCTACTCTCACAAAGTGAGAGCCAACTGTGGCTTATTAATTAGAGATCTTTCTCCACAAACCTTTCAGAAGCGTCTCAGTCTCTGTAATCTCTTTTTGCTTGGTGTCCAGCTCTCTGATGGTCTGGATAAGAGGAGCCAGAAGGGACACTTTGGTCCTCTTGGCCTTCAGTTCATCCTCACTGCACTGCTCCTCTCCCAAATTACCACTGATGGCTTGTAAACATTCGCTGTACTGTGCCTCAGTCTTCCTCAGGTGCTCCTGCAGAGACTTCCTGGCAAAAATCTCATCCACTGACAGCAACTTCACCATCAGTGGTGTGCTGGTGTAAAGAGTTCTTTTAGCTCTATTTTCAACACTTTGGTTTAAGACATATGGTGGTTTTTGAAAGTGAGGTATCCATAGGTTATAGGCAGACTCTTTTACTCTGGGCAGAAGGTTTACAAGTCTTCTGTAAGCCATTTTACATGTAGATGTGGATGAAATATTCACTGCGTAGTAAACAGACTTGATTTTTGCCGGTCTCTAGTCCATTTAGCTAAATCTCATTCAAAAATACAAAAGTTGGTATTTATTTATGTTTTAACACAAATAAATTACTCCCAGATGCTAGGGACCATTTTTGACCCGAGGACAACACAAGGGTTACGATACAGCCTATATAGTGAAGAAAAATTCTTCAACTCGGCGTAAATATAACACGGTAGTGATAATTTTACTTTTTTTAAAATTTGTAACAGGTTCAAGTCAGTGGTGAGCAGCTATAATGCGGAATACTACAACCAACAACAGATTATTCTTTTGGATTTAGAAAATCTTTGACAAAACATGGCTGATGGGCGGGGTTTTTACTATTAAGCCTGAACTAATCTACAAAAACATGATATGAATATCTGAGGAGGTAAACAACTCACTGAAGGTTCCCTGCTAGCTCAACGTGATCATGAAATCAAATGTCAAGCTGCCGAATGCTTTACTCGATTTTTCCAGTTAGCGGTGTCTATATCGGAACAGGCTCCAGTCATTAATTCTTTAAACATTGTCTAGAAACGTCCAATTAACATCATTTACAAACAGCTTGCGTCGTTACCACCTTGCTAAAGGGCGCAGACATATTGAACATTTTCTTCTTTTTTTCATATTTCTTGCGGTTGGGAAACAGCTTTACAGTTCACTGCTGCCACCTCCTGGATGGTGCTGTGTACTGCACCTGGCCACAATGAGAAACTAAAGAATGGGTTACCACACATGGGTCCGTTCTTCGTACCTCGCTTACTACATCCAAGATCAAATCATCGCTATTCCGGTTCTCCGAACACACCTGTTGTTGACGATTAGTATAGCTGGATGAAGTAATGTGAGATCACTGGGTGGCTTAACAGGGGCTACGCATCGATAGTAGAAACATTGATCGGCAACCCTCTGATTGGTCGGCGAAAATGTCGAAGGAGCGCGCTCGGTATTTTTCGGCAGCAGAGCAAGAACTCTTGATTGAGGGATTTCAGGAGTTTCAGAGTTTAATTAAAACGCAAGGGAACACTGCAAAGGCTGCAAAAGCAAGGAGAGAGGGCTGGCAGAAAGTTGCTGACAAATTTAACTCGTAAGTAATTTAATAATAATAATAATAATGGATTGGATTTATATAGCGCTTTTCAAGGCACCCAAAGCGCTTTACAATACCACTATTCATTCACTCTCACATTCACACACTGGTGGAGGCAAGCTACAGTTGTAGCCACAGCTGCCCTGGGGCAGACTGACAGAAGCCAGGCTGCCATATCGCGCCATCGGCCCCTCTGGCCAACACCAGTAGGCGGTAGGGTAAATTTATTAAATTATATTACATTATATCATATTATATTATATTACATTATATCCTCTTTCACATTAGAGCCACAACAGGACCCACTAGAACATGGGAACAAGTAAAAGTGAAATATAAGAATATCCTACAGAATGGTAATATTTATCACTTATATTGCTTTTATTCTCTAAGAAAGAGACCCTGAAATAATCTGTTTGTTTGTTTATAACAGCAACCAAGAAAAGGGCAGAGCAAAAAAAGACAGGTGGTGGTCCTGCACCCCCTCGTCAACAAGTTGGTTAAGTAAATAATACCCTCACGGGAAAATCGATATCTCTCTATGAGCACACTGTCGCGCTGAGCTAAAGGATCCTGTCTATCCCGCAATATACGCTGAGTTCTGAAAACTCTCCTTATCAATCTTGCACCTTCCGCAATGGGTGGCTCGCGTATACGGACAGGACATGGCTGCGACAGACTTCCCAAATCCACCTTCGCTTTTATAGCCGTGGTCTCTCATCTTGATTACACGAAGTAATTTACTATTACTACTCTACAATATGAATTACATCGGAAATAATCAAATACATGAAATAGAATGATTAATAGTACATTTCACTTTTTTTTAGGAAATGACCTGTATGTATCTGTATGGAATCAATAAAAGGATCAAGTACTGCATTAACTTTAGTTACATTGATAATATTTATTTATGGTAAAACAGTGGTAAAATATCGCTGTTGCTTTCGGACATACCTGAGTGGCCGCGATCTAATCTTGTTTACATAAAGTAAGCCTGCTCCCGAGCAGGTTTACGCTTACGGATCTGTTGCTATGACAGCAAGTCCCGGATGAGCTTCGGAGAACCGAACGATCCAAGATCACGCGAAATCGTCAACAATCAAATCCAGCTAACTTACTTAGCGAGGTACGAAGAACGGAGGCTTCCAGCTTCAGTTTGACTGTAATTTCATATTTACTTCTAATTTCTGACTACCAATTTGTTAACTTGGAAGAGATAGTCTAATTGAAATTAGACTACATACTGATGTTTTTGTTTTTTATGGTATAATTTATCATAAATTCTCAAACCGGCATGAAAGTTGAATAAAAATGGCATTTTCTTCATATTTGTGACTAAGAATTTCATGTCATTCAACATGTTTATTACCCATTTCTGAAGGATATAACTATTTACCCTTCAGAAACTGTCACAACTGAAGAAGCCTCTCAGATGAGAGGTGAACCGTCTTCATATAACTTAAAGTCCAATTTGTTTCTTTCCAATCTCCCTAGACTTCTAAAAAAAGAATTTAAGATGGAATGACCCCCATGTTATTCTTTGACCAAACTTATTGAAACTAACCTTAGATATGAGCACACCTTCTTCTTTGAGCTAATGATATAAATGAATACTAAATTCAGTAAGCTTCCCATCCTTGATGAACTTGTCAACAAAATCCACACTGTAAATGCTACTTGAACAGACAAGGAAAAGACAAATATCAGATATACTGTCATAAATTATATTTTAGAAATACATTTGAATGAATTTAGCCTATTGGATGTGCAAATGTGTAATGTTAATAAATCCCTGACCCCCAAGATAAACATATCCTTCCATATATAATTATACTAATCAGTCTTGCACAATCTTGCTGCTACTAATTAACAAGGCTGCTTTGTTTTTAATTAACTGTGGGGTGGGGGGTTTCGAGTGGCCTCTCATGGCATTTGGAGTCAATGATATTGCATGTGAATTGTAGACCCCCCACTGCTTGGGCATGGTGTGAATCATTAGGATTAATTAACAGGCCACTTGAATATATCGCTGAAACCCATATTATACTGGAAGTAATTGGCAATCAAGAGGATGAGCAGGGACCATATGTGGTCTGGGGTGCAGGTATTTCACTGTGTTCTGTCTTAAATCTGGAAACAATAATTCATTGGCACACATGCATGAACAAAACTCTCTAATATCAGCATCAACACATCAATACAAACACATAATTTTGCTTGGTACATACTTTGCATACTTTACTGCTTGCTCTGGACCACAGTAGATTGTTCAGCGCTCAAAATAGACACCAGGAAAAATAGCACACAGTTTCCCCACTTTAAACTGTTAAAGTTTAAAGTCGTATACAACAGACTGTTAAATAACATTATTGCATATACACCTTTAGCTTGCAGAAACTGTAAGCTAAATAGCAAAGAATGGCCTTTGTGGCTTTTACAAAAACGATTTGGTCACCTGAGCATTTTATTGACTTTAAGCTGCTTTGAAATGTATCTGGGACAGCTTTCAACCAGAACGACTAAACTTGTAAATTAGAGTTTGACAACAGGATCAAGAGACTAAACTTATCAGGGTGGACTCCAGTATGCAAAATGAGCCGTCACATACATCTTCAGTGACCCTCTCTCATGTTTTCTCCCAGTTGATCAACAATTCCCATTTCACTGTCCTGTAAATATTAAATTATACAGAGATCCTGATTATGTTTTTTATGACTTAAATAACAGAAAAGTGTTAGAGAAAAAAGCTGAGACAGTGTCTGGAAATAAACCTACATTACATCCCCCAGCTTCCCCCACTGGTTTCAGTGAAAGAGCTACTTAACACATTCCAGGCAGGGTGTGAACTTAACCATCCTGTACATTATCTGCATTGTAGAGCTTTTGTTTGTCAAGCAGTGGGAATCATGGCAGGAAAGAGTCTCTTATTCATGTTTTCCATGTAAGAACAGGCTCAATAAAACCCAGTGATGAAAATTGTTGTTTAAATGTTTAAATGTTTGAAGCATCCTGAAACGGGAGTGTTAGTTTCAGTCATAAATATTAATCAGGTACACTGATTAAACATCCGTGGGCCTTTCAAACTTTTCAGAAACCCTGCAAATAATTAATTGGTAATTGAATTTACCAGTATTTACCAAGCAATGGCTGATGTTTATCGTATGCCTAATTGGTTAAAGGTTGTGTGCTAAAGATTTTTAATAATAAATTCTATTTAAACAGTAGTATCGATTTTCACCCAAAATATCCCAATTAGTGCATGCATAATTTTATTTTTTCTAGTGTTAACAACACAGAATTATTCAATAGTAACTCTAATTTCAAGCTGCATTAAAGATTCCGAACATACCAACTTTAAAAAAAGACTTTAACCTCCTCTAAGACCCAAACTCTTTCACGGCATGCATTTTTAATTTCTCTTTGATATTTGGTCACATTGGGGCCCGATGAATGTAAAAACAAATAAGTACCAGATTTTTTTTAAACCTTACTTTTGTTTTTAAGAAAAATAAGAGCCACATACGAGGATATTCGTTTAAAACTTTGATAAAACTGTAGCAGTATAATGTCCTCGTAAGTGGATATCAGGCCCTTGTAGAGCAAAATTGAGTATTTTGGTCTAAATAACCCAAAATGTGATGTCCACATATGTGGACGCCAGGTCCTAGGAGGTTAAAAGGCTTATTTCGCCTATGAAGTGCCATATTCAAAATATAGGATTTGGAAATATTATTTTGTTTTTTGCATATTTGCGGTCTGCAAAATATGCTAAGTTCCGGAGGATGCCACGATTTTCAAATCGGCTAACGTTTAGAAACTTCTTACGTTTAAGTGCGTGAGATATATCTGTTTACATTAGCTTCAAACGCTGAATGGCGCTCAGAAAGGCCATGTTTTTTTCACGACAGTTTTGCAGTGGGAACACGTTCACTGCGCGGTGACGTCACCGAAACTGAAGCCAGCTTTCATTTGTTGACGTTTTAAAGAGACAACCTCCCCTTGTACTGTGATTGGTTTGCGCCATTTGCGCACCGATTTCAAAAGAGTGGCTGCAACTGGCGGATTTTCAGTTGAGGAGTATTTAATCTGGGAAGAGCGGGCGACAGTCGAGAAGATACTTGACCAGCTACTAGGACTCTTCTGTGGATAACGATATAACAACAGTAAGGTAAGAGGAGTTACGTACCTTTTCTAAACTTTTAAGAGTTCTCTTTAGCGGAATGTTATTCTGTTCGCGGTATGAGGAGTTTGTCATAAGTCGCTTCTTAGTTGCAAACTACTTACCATATTATCATCTAAGACCACGCAAATGTAGCTCGGTATTATAACAGGATTTTATTTAACGCCCATCACTCTCATTAATGTCCAGTTCATGTTATTTGACATACGTTTGACCAAAGACAGCATAAATGGGCGAAAACCGAGTAGCTTCACGTCATCGCTACATTTCCGCCAAATTTGCATCGCGCCAAAATCAAGACTTTGGAAAACTATCTTATTGAAAAGTTTCCAACCTTATTTCCCCTTTTAAACAACAGTGTTTATATTATAGCTTTATTCCCTGTCTAGCCACTCATAGCTTACATTTGATGTTTAATGTGGCCTGGTTAGCTTGCATTTGGGAAGCTGTGTTGCGTTCAGTCCCGTACACTCCGTAAAACCTAACCTAACACAATCTTGTTATTTCTCTCCTGTACTTAGAAATCTGCAAAGTGAATGTCTCATTCTAACGGAATCATCATGAAGTTTGCCGCGTGCGAATCTCCAAGAGCCTCTGCCGTGGAGGCCAAAGCTTCCCCAGTAAAAGAGCCCATCCCCATCAAACCTCAGTGTTCCCCTGTAAAGGTGACCACGGTGTTGTTCTCTTCCAAAAACAACACCAGTGCAATCCACGACAAGGAAAACAGCACTGGCATGGCGCATGACAGGACTCTGGAGTTTGAGGATAGTGGTTATCTCTCTCTGCAAAACAGTCAGATTGAATATCACCATGAGAACGAAGAGGATGTCCACATCCTGGGAAAGTCCACAGTAGTGTCGTCTACTGCTACAAATCAAGGAATGCCACATAATTCTCCTTCCAAATGTCAAGTAAGGAGCACCCCTATTCAACTGGAGGCAGTCTGCACTCCTGTGGTTCGTCCCCAGAGGAGAACTGCGGCATACTCGTCGTCCACCCCATCCGGCCATCACAGCCACCTGCCTATACTGAACTTCCAGCGGGTTGTGTGTGAAGAACTTGCTAAGAGCTATGAGAAGAATAAGAGGTAAGATTTTGACATCTTGTTTGACTGGGTGTTCATCTAGATTGGTTTACGCTTGGGCAGCTATAAAATGTTGTCTTTCTATGTGTGTTAGGTACGACTGGAGCATTGTCACAAAAGTTGCAGAGAATTTTCTTTTGGATCGGGTGATTGGACGTCAGATGGGCTTGGAGTACAGCGATATCTTTCAGTCTCTGCTGGCCAGAAACATGAGATGTATCCTGACAAAGATCCTGGCCTTTCTGGAAGACTTGGACCTCATTAGGTAAGCTACAAACCTTCACTTTGTCCTATCTGGATAAATGTATTTGGCAGTAAGGAAATTTGAATTTAGGTGATATCAGAATTAATTTTTGAATCTTTGTAACTGTTAATTTTGTGCTCTTATTAATCGCATGTTACATTTCCTTTTTCAACTTCACAGTTGTAAGAAAGTGAGCAGGACTTGGAGGAAAATCATCTGTGAAGATGCAGCAGCTCTGAGGCGGTGTCAGCGAGCTGAGCAGGAACTCAGGGTGAGGAAACTCGCACAACATGACACTGATTCAGACAATGCTTTTGTGCTTCAGGCCATCAGTGTGATTCTTATCAAGTAGTTACATAGTAAGAAAGACCACAACTTACCGTACAGGTCTTCTTACAAGTTATTTAAAAGAACAGTTGCACATGTAAGGAAAACATGCAACGGGTGGTTGTTAGAGCTATAAGAAAGGATGACGCATTCACAATTCATGTCATTCTTTCTATAAGGCAACCTGAATAAGAATATTTAGTTTTGAGTCTTTATTTTGTTTTTTCTTGCAACAATATGAATAACAGTATACTGCTAAAGCTGCAAATGTTCTAATCATTTGATTAATTCATTTTTAGGAGTCAAGAAACTCTCTGAGACAGAGGGGTATTGGTTTGACAAGAGATGTGGCCGTCTCCAGGATGGTGCTGTCCTGCATGCAGACCACGGCTTCCTCAAAGACTCCATCTTCATCATCCTCCTCGTCCACCCCCAGCTGCATGACCACCAGACGGGCTGCTTCCTCTCAGAGAGGCAGCACACCCACCTCCCGATGCTCACGCTTCAACGAGTACATCCAGGTGAGCATCGTTTTCAACAATTCACTCTGATGCAACAGAACTGAAAAACAACCTCATGGCCAAGATTAATTTTCCAAATGATGTTTTCACTGTAGGAAATGCATAAATGTTCCTTATAGCCTTGTTTTTAACAAACCTCCATGTTTCATTCTTTCTATCTCCAGGCTGCCAGCACTCTGAAGCAACACGAGTCTCTTCGTGCCTGCAAACGCTGCGGCTCACCAGCGACACATCTGAATGAGGTTCAGAAAGCTACGTGCACTCGCCTTAGTTGTCTCTTCACCTTCTGCACTCGCTGTCAGGAGTCTTTCCACGGCTCGACCCCCTGCAGAACCGTGACTCCCCGAGCCAACTTCTCTAAGACGTCACCGGGGAGCGCTCGCAGCAAGAAGAACATCAGGCGACTGTGATGGAAGCTTTGTGGAATTTTATTCAGATTTTTTTTTTTATTTTTAAAGCAGCTAACCTCTGAGCCAGCAGTGTTTCCACTAGCACTGTCCAAACCTCGGACAAGAGTGGAAGTTTTTATATAAGCTCGACCTGAAAATGCAAGGCTTCACTGCACGTACTTTTCCCAAAACCTGTATACGGAAGTCAACACTGAGTGAAACACTCAAAGAAAACTGACACAATCGAACAAAAAATATATCCTGATTGTGAGAAGACGATGCCAAAAAACCCAAAATAAAGGCTTTTATTTTATTTTAAATGAAATGTATGTAAATATATTGTAATGTAACTTTTAGATAATGTAAATTGTTTAGTAGTTTTAAATAAATTTTTGATACTCAGGAAATATGAATAAGTATTAAAGTTTATTGTATTGTACTGTACTGTATGGTATGGTATTTCCTGTAAATACATTGTTTCTTTAAAACCTTACCTTGTGTTATTCTACTTATTTTTAAAAACACAACATTTATCTCAGGGAAGCTGAGTAAAGCTTCTGCGCTCATCAGTTTAGTTTGCAATAAGAAGTGATGTGCCTTTGCCATCAGTTTAACACTGCTTTGAAGTTTGAATTCTGTATATTTAAACTGCTAAATCACAAACAATTTAAATTTTCGCAGTTTAGTTTAAATGATACTTAAGTCGGTTTTATTTATATGGTACCAATTCAGCTAAGCCTGGTTCATTACCTATAGAAGACCGTAGTGGCATTTAAATTAATGGCAAGCATGAAAGGAAAAGCTCTGCTTCATGGGAAATCCTACGGCAACATAACTAAAGGATTTAAGGTCTCCTGATCCTGCTTTTATCAAAAAGGAAAGTGAAGCGTTCACTTAAAAGTGCAGATGGTCTGTTCCCTGATCAAAACTGGGAGCTGGTTCTACGCAAGTGGTTTGATAGCTGAAGGCTCTTTCTCCTTTTCTGCTTTCTCAAACTCTGAAATGACAAACATGCAGCCTGTAAACAAAGCACCTTATTGGGTTAATACTATACAAGATTTTTTTTAAATATGTAATACTAAATAATATGACTATTAAACTTTAATGCTTGATGACTACTTTCAGGCTGGACTGCAGAAACCTCAGAAAAACTTTGAGTATAACACCAACTACTGCATTTAAAGCTCCAAAGTATTTCTTTTTAATAATTTCCCACAGAGCCGCTGTAGTCAACATGCAGCCCCAGTGGCATCATTGGCATCAGATGTGAACAATTTCTTTTCAATTCTATCTGCCAGCTTTTATTACAGCAGAGGGCAGTGTTGCTTGCTGCCTCTCCATCTCCTGTCCACTGAAGTAATCTATAACTGCGACTATGACTTAAATGAAAAAAACCTCTCAGTGCCAAAGCTCTCTTGTGAAATATTTAAATTCTTTTAATACGACGAATTAAAGCCTGATTGTAAAAGCATTTCAAGCTGTATAAACAGCAACAAACTATGAGGAAAGGTCCGGGAAATCACATAAACAGGCAATTTTACCTAAAAGATAAAAATCCCATATACAGACACACAGACTAATTCACAGGGACAATTCAGCTTTTCTGTATTTTTTTGACCATTTGTCAACTTATGAAATTTGACTGTTATTTTGCTCTTCACATGGAAAATACAGGACATTTAAATGAACTGAAGTGATCTTGCAGTATCTTTCTGCAAGATACTGTGGATTATAGGATAACTGGTCATGTATGCTTGTACAGATTTATGTTAACACTTTAAATAAAACAGATGAATTATGGAGAGCCCATTTTTACAGAGTATTAAAAGAAAAAAAACACATTTAAGCCCAGAAAATGTATAATCCGGTCTCATGTTTCATGAGGTGTACCTGCAGTGTATATACCTACCATGTACATCTTCTTACACAGGGGTCAGTTTTGGGGAAAAAAACTAAAAAAATAGTTCACAGTTCATTGTGGCAGGCTAGCATGGTGACTCATGCTTAGGACAAACATGAAAAAGTATAGTTTTCACTTCCTCTTTTGCCTTTATACTCATGAGTACAGCACTGGGCCCAGTCTTGCAAATTCAGGCCAGAGGGGAGTGTTGACATTAATCACATATTTACATAATTTTCCTCAAAATTTCATGGTCCAACATCCTTTTATTACAGTGAAGATTCAAAATAAATTATTTTTGTTCGCCAGTCTTAATCTTCTTTATCTTGCTGTACGATCATCATGTAGCCACAGTCCTGTGAAACTCAAGGCCCCACCTGGCTCCTTGATCACCTCATAAAGGAGCTGCCTTGGAGGCGCATTTCCTCCAAGCTTCAGCAAAGATGCGACTGTCATGCGACTCTCGTGTGCACATTAATCTTCAGTGGTGATTAATGTGCACCTTTCTTTGCTGAAGGGATTAACATGTAGTTAGTGAGGGAGGTGGTGCTTTCAAGCATCCATACATTTTCTGCTACATGTTGTTACGCTGGGGAAGATCCTTGACTACATTTTCCTCAGCGGTGTTCCACTATAATAATTTGGGGTTGCGTGCTCATGTTGGAGTGTTACATGATGTTCAATGAGGTCTTAATAACACCACAGTGAACCTGAAGAAGCCCTTGCTGTAGCATTCTTGGGTATCTCGTGAACACCCCAGTTTTTAATGTTTTACAAAAAGATTGGAGATTCTGGACAGAAGTTTTAGAAGTGTGTTACATTTATCAAAGTTATTATATTAATAATTTTCCAATACCCATCATAAACTCAGTTCTGCTTTTTGATAAAGTGCCTGCAAAACCTGAAGTGCCTTTTTAACATTAGCATTTAAATGCATTTTATTTTTTATCCCTGTGAGTCTGACCTTGTGCTCTTGGAAAATCCGCTTTTAAAATAAACCCTCACAAGCATTTGAAAAGTTCCTCCTGGAATGAAAATATCTGTCTTCAGTTTCCTCTTAAAAATCTTTGCTTGCATCAGTCATCGTTTGTTTAGAAGAGTTATGAAGCCGCAAATAGCATCACTGACATTACATGATTGCCTCTGACATTTGGAGAACAGCCCATTTGTCTCTCACCTCTTTCTCTCTCTCCCTCTCTTTATCTATACCTCGCTCGCTTTTCGCTGACTTGCTGTGTGTGTGTGTGTGTGTGTGTGTGGTTTGTTGGGATGACGCATAAAAACACAAGCCAGCATTCATTTAGCTCTTGCATGGAAATGATTTCTGTTTAGCAAGATGGAGCTGTGACGTGGTTCTCAGAAAAGCCTCGGTGCACCACAGGTGTGCACTTGTCAGAGGTCACTGTGAAATAGCTGGTGTACATTTGAGGTTTACAGTTAAGTTTCTTTGATTTTGGCCTCGTAAAAAAACACATCTTATTAGAAATGGTTTCCTCTATCCAGGTGGACATGTTATGTGAGAAACCTAAGAGAAAATAAAAAAACAACATAACAGTAATCTTAACAATAGCCTCCTGAGAACCAGGAGACTTATTTGAGCTATCCTACTAAGTCCTGATGTATTAAATAGAGGACATCCGGGGTTTTCCATTGATATCGCATGTGTTTGGGTAGCCTCTTTTAGCTCCAAAGAGGAACGAAATCACAAAAAACGTTCAATGCGAAGATTCTTTTTCCCTCGGTTCTCGGGAGGATAGGCCAACGAGAGTACCTAGAAGTTTTGCATTTGCTGTCTTTCCAGTGTTTAGGACTCAACAAAATCATCCTTATTGATTTTATTAGTTACGCCTGAAGCCTGTTATTGTGTCCAAATTTAAGATGAGCCACCAGGCCCGAACGCTGTCAGTGGAGACAAAAACATTGGCGCTTTTAAATCAAAAGCAAAGGCGATTGTTGCATTTTATGACTATTTTTCTGGGTTCTTTTGGGATGTATGACTATTAATGTCAGCCAGTGATAAATGAAGTTTACAATGAACCAATAAGTGTCCATCTTATATAATGAAACAGTTTTATACTGAAAACAAACAGGTTGCTTATCTTGGCATGAAAACTGAAAACACTGGACTGACCTAATTCTTGTTTTTTGTTTAGGAACCTCACAGTTTTAATCACAGCCTGACTGATGTGTTTTATATTTGTGTAAGCATACAGAGAAAAATGTAAGAAATATACTTGAGGTATTTTAAAAAATATTATCTCACCACAACTTGATCTCTAATCATTTGAGTTATGGAAGGTGCCACTCTGCAAATCGCAGACCCTAATTAAATATGTTTGCTTAACGAATGAATGAGCCAGTAATATTTATTTTTACATATTAAAATGAAACGTGTCTTCTTTTTCCAACACAGTGTGAGCCAAATGACCACAAATGACCAAATGCAAAGACAGTGATTTGGCTTGAAAGTAATTGAGGAGCCAGAGATGCGCTGATAGAGAGAAGAGCAGCAGCTGTACACCTGACATGTAAGAAAATGTCATGATGATGGAACTAAATGGACGATTTTGTAAAACGTGAGAGCTGCTGATGGAGCTGTTGCAGCGGCTGCTGATTAATCTGTGCTGTGGCCTTTTGCTCCCCCTGCTACCAAGGCTCATTTATCCCGCGGGTTTATTGATCGCCTGCCGCAGCGAGACACATCTCCAACACAATCAGACCTGATGCTGCTTATTGTAAAAGTCATTAGGCTTGGCTTCCACCTCTGTGTGTGTGTGTGTGTGCGTGCTTTACTATGTGTGTTAATAAACAGGTGTTTAGCAGACTCCATGGTTACTTAATCACAGCGTGCAGGTTTGGACCTGAAAGCTCCTGATGACATAAAGCGTCACCGCATGGTGAAATCCATGTCTTTGTTTCTGCCGTCATCCCTCTTGCGTTTCTCCTGTCACTATTTTTGGTGTTTTATCTGCCTCTTTTGAAGTTCACTCTTTTTCTGCTTTTTTGCATAAATAGCTCATTTTAGCCCAAGGACAGAGGGTGCGGGGGTTGGTGTATGTCAAGGCAACATCCGGACCATGTGAGCTGTGTGTTTTTCAGGTTGATGATCCTGATGTGCAGTGACTTCCACAGGTCAATTGGCCATGTGTCACCAAAGTTGAACTGTAAAAGCCCTGAAATTAAGCTGTCATTCGAGCGCCTCCAGCACAGCAAGAATGAAACAGGAAGTGAATCAAGAATGGAGCACAACAAACAAACCAAGTTCACTGCTGTGCTGCAAGCAGGCTCAAATATTTTGTAACCTTAATCCATGAGAGAAAGTTTGCTATCTCCCTTTGAGAAACATCCAGCTTCATATGTTTTATACGTTTTGGTGGGAAATATTTGTCCTGTACCCTTTAAGCAGCTGTAGCTGATGTATTGAGACAATACTTTATTGTATATCTGTACTTACCAAGTCTCATGATAAACAAATTTATTTCAATGGTCAGCCAAATCACACCCAAATCATCCTTTGGGAAACAAGTGATGTACCAGATTGACCCACTGGGCACCACAGAGGCAAAATGAGCTATGGTGGCCTTTTCTAGTTTGCTTACCTACCACCCGTGATGTGGCTTGTGATTTTTTTTTAATGTTCAAATTTATTTATCATTGTGCATGTACAAAGTATAATGTGTACAGAAATAATATTGATATTATAGATAAACACACGGACCCTCCACATCAGGCAAACAGATCCCTAATAATTCAAGTCACGATTGTGCATTAGTTGTACATATTTTGGGGCTTTGAAGGTCTTGGCCACATGGGGGGCTGGTAATCCAGCCTTGAATAATAAACACAATTGTGGAACCAGTTGCTATTAGAATACATGGTGGCTTTCATATTTACACCTAAATTAAGGGATTTAGATAATCTGGCTTCAGCTGTTGTTCAGGGGTCTTGTGTGTGTGTGTGTGTGTGTGTGTGTGTGTGTGTGTGTGTGTGTGTGTGTGTGTGTGTGTGTGTGTGTGTGTGTGTGTGTGTACCCAGGGCGAACCCACTCAAACATGAGGAGACCATGCAAAGTCCACACAGAAAGACCCTGAAATCCAACTCAGGATCTTCTTGCTGTGAGGCAACAGTGCTAACTGCCGCCCTTAGATTCCTATTCCTTAACATGATAGAAAACAGTAGGGCAACAGGATTGATAGGCATAGAGTAAAATGCTGACAAAATCTTTCTGCACTCTTTCCCAGATTTGTGCCTCGATAAAATCCTGGACTTCATGGCTTGGTTTGTGCTCTTTCATGGAAGCTTTTAACCTATAGTCTTCAACCCACTAATCCCACTGGTGTTAGTGGGTTAATAACAGTCCTCATATTTAAAGTGATCTTAGTCTGTCCAATTATTAAAGCTAAAAGCCTGCACTTCAGCATGTCATTGACTTTTAATACTTAACTGAACCTTAAACCTTGACCTTAAATAATGCAAACAACTTATGAATATGAAAGGACTTGTTATTTAAAGAATCCTCCTCTCACAGTGGTGCATATTCCAACAGTGTCACACCTCTTTTATACACTGAAGGAATATTCTCACAAAGGATACACCTGTGCATCAATTATATTTCCTCTGGTAAACCTCTTCTCTCCTGTCTCTGACCCTAAAATCCTTCTCAGTATGCCATGCTGAAGGTTGTCTCATTTCCTAAAATGCAACTGATGAAAGATGACAGAGGAGACAAGATAAGATATCTTATCTTAAGAGGCACACATTAGAGAATTGAGAAAATACTAAACACAAGCGGGTGAAAGGAATAAGAGCACATGAGAAAAAGTAAAACTGTTGCATGAAGACTAACACTAAACATGATGACGGAGAATTAACGCTGGAAACATTAGAAATTGGATACCACAGGGAATTTACTTCATCTACATTTGTTTTGGGGTTTTCTGATTTTGTTTGTTTCATTTTTGATAGCCTTGCAAATGTGTCTGTGCACGCAAACAGTTTGTGAAACCCACCGTTGCAAAAATTGCTGTGAGACTAGACTGCAAAATCAATTTCAAAAGCTCCAGGGCAGCTGATAAATGGACCTGTACAAATATCAAAAGGGCTTTCATTTCTGTTTGACCCAGGTTTTGTGTGCAAAGCTGCCTTTTCGCCTAACGAGCTGATATTAAATAATTTCTGCTGTTTGTTGTATGAGCTAAGTGGAGACAACATGAACTTACTAAAGGTTTGCAACCAAGTCTTGTGTTATCAGTCAACAGTGCTGAGAGAAAAAAAACAACAACAAGGTGCGAAGTTGAGCAGCATGCTGGATTTATGACTCTGTGGATGCACGAGTGTCCTCAGCAGAATCGTAGAAGGAGCAGTTGAGCTTTAGCAAGCGCACACGTTCACAAGGACGCAAACACCCACCCACAGTGCTCGGTGTTAAAAGGCTGCAGCCCTATCTCTCCGTCTATTTTTACTCTGTTTTGGTCCATTAAGATCAGCAGTGATGATAGTTAATGAGTGAAGCCCCTCGACAAAGCAGGCAGTAATCACAGACACACACACACAATCACATATCCTCACAATATTGATGTGTAAGCTATTGCATGTGTTTAAAACCATGCACACTTTAAAAACTTTATGTATATATTTGTATAAAGTATATAAGGTATACACTACTGCCATGCTTAAAAGAGGACATAGTTACTTGTGTATCTTTTGAGTGGACTTTTCTATTTACAGTGGCATTATTTTTTCTAAAGAAATTAAAAAGCAAGAGGTTTGAATTTATTTTGGATTTACTTTAAATCACACGTAGTTTAAAGTATACCAGTAGGCCAAACTATACACCACTCTACTAATATTTGGTTAAATGTCCCTGAGCAAGCAACATCTCAACCAGACACTTTTATAGCAACTTCTGGCATAATTCTATCTGTCTACCAGTCATCTGCGCATAACTGGTAGACTTCCTTTAAACTAGTTGGTTTCCTGGCACATTCCATAAACCTAGTGTGCTTTATCCATTCCAAAACCAATTTTGCTGGGTATTTGGGACTGTTCATTCATTGAAGGTTCATGCCCATGATGACTGTATGTAAACTGACCACACTGATAGTTGTAATGGAGGATAGCAGGTATGAGTAGTAGTCTTTTTTCAAGACTGCACTGGACAATGAGTGAATTCATTATCCCTGATGTTTTTTGCTTTACTTCCTGTCATGTGTTCCTAAAGGAAAAACTAATTCTATGATCTCTGCAGGCAGTTCTGGTTGGCAACGTGGCAGAAGATGACAGATTAATTAACAAATGTTAGCAAGGCTAACTCACTGAGCTACGATAGTGAAAATGGTAAGGAGTGCTAAGCATCAGCATGTCAACATCGTCACTGTGAGCATTTAGCTCAAAGTGTTACTGTACAAGCACAGTTTGACACTGGTGATTGGTTTTACTGAATCAGCGAAGTAATTTAAGTTTTTCACCCACAACAAGTAACACCTGCTAATTATAAGATCGTTGCATGTGGGTCGACCCTGCAGAACGTTGCTTATGACATTTATGAGTCAAATATCTGCTGCCATTTTGACACCTGTAAACAAAGTGAGTCACAACTGAAAGCAAGCAATTACATTTTTACCTAACACCAGAATTCAGTCATTTGGGGGCAAGCATGGTTTACCTTTTGGATTATTTAAGGACTTTATAGTAAAAATGGCAAAGGACAGTAAAAATTAATCATAACATAATTATCAGTTAAAAGAGAAATCCAAAATATAGATTAGCATTGAGCTATGAAGAAGAGTTGTTTAACATGTTCACTGTTAACCTTCGATTTAACCAGAGTATTTTGAGTTATCTGTTACACATGAACAAAGACAGCTTGTTCTTCTCCACTAAGGTCATGTTGATTCGTCAGCTTGATTTAGAGAAATTCTAACATCACAGACAATCTCAACAGTCGACAGTTATCACAAAAGAAAATTGCTAGAAAACCAGTAGCTTTTTCCTTTCCTTGTCAGCAGATGGTGACAACAAAACTTACATATCAAAGTGTAAAATGTTGTTACTTCAGGTAGACGTGACAGGTTTGTGCATGCAAAGGAGAGACTGTACATAAATGATGGACATAGCCACTTAGGGATACAATCTGGGGGTAGTTATCACAAGTGCCTAAACACTGGTGAAACTATTTATATTTAGAAGCAAACTTGAGCTTCAGCTTGGGCTTGGTTTTTTACCCTCATAGGTTGACACTATGATTGGAACTTGTCCGAATTATCAAGAAGTATGCTTTTGGGAAAACTGGAGCCTGTGAAACTCCATGGATGAGCCTTTCAAGAGCCAAAAGTTTAGCAAGAGGAAAGAGGAAAACGGAGAGTTTGTTAAAAACAAAACAAAACACATTATAGTAAAAAAACAAAGAAATCTTTATGTGATGATCCTTTACTTGATTCCCGAGTTGATGCTTTCCTGATCAGTGAGAAAGCTACCAATGAGAAAGCTTCGCGAACTTCATCTCAGGGAACCTTTCTCTCCCACAGTGGGAGTCATTACACAGCAAAGCTGTGGAAACTCACAGTGGGATAACTGAGACGTCTCCTAAATGGCATGAAGAATGACGACATGGATAAAAGCACAGCTACATTTAGACCTTTAGTCATGATACAATCATTTAGACATGACACAACAGACCTGCAGTCCATTATCTAGTGCGACACACTTACATTAAAACTGTGAAGACCAACTAAATAGGAATCAAAGGTGTAACATACTTATTTACTTACTTCTAAAAGCTGAATTGTGATTATATCAGAAATTGTGTTAATAAACTATAATAGGCAAACTATACAACTGAACAAGATGCATTCATTTGTGGTTGTGGAGTGACGTTACGAGTCTGTGAGCCATTAGCACTGCTATTTTGACTTTTTCTTGTAAAAAAAAGAAGAAAAAGAAAAAAAAAATCATATCATCTTAGGTTTTTCCACTAATCAGCTCTTTATGTAGCACCCAGTCCAAATCTTATTGATTCCTTCTGAAAACATACATTCATGGTAAAAAACAAAGCTAAACAAAACCAAAGTACACCACACACATCTGTCAATGCCAAGGTTTTATGTATCTGAACATAATAAAAAATCATCTTGAACTTGCCAGTTTCTAAAACTATTTACACGCAACCCCTGATAAGCAACAGCACATCACATTTTGCATTGTAACATTGGTTATTTAACAAAAGCTAAACCAAACTGCAGAATTACGGAGCCCCAACCTGTACCTCATACTGCAGCAATAACCTGAAGTAACTGTCATCTTGTTGTTTATGAATCTCTTGCGTTGTTGTGGAAAAATTTTGGGCCACTCTTCTTGACAATAGTGCTCATGAACATTGAGGTTTCCAAGTATTCATTCATAACTGAGAACCCAGAGTGACGCCTTAATTACTTCTTCATCTGCTAATGAAGGTGGTGACGAGCAGTACAGCTTGCAGCATTGTAGCCTTCATTTTTAACTGTATGTTCCTAGAATGGCTTTAAAGGCTCTTTGAACGGGTTTTAAAATGTTCTTTTTGTTATCGGGTTTGTGTAGGTAAACACTAAAACAAAGATCTTGTATGTTCTCATTAGGATTTGTGTCAGTGGGCGGGACTATAACCTCAGCTTTATTTTGTTAACTGGAAATTATGTGAGAATGTATTTCAGGCTGTGTTACAGAGTAATGTAAAACTAATGCAACGAGTAGAGTAATAAATTATTTTCTCAGGCAGTTAATGAAGTAACATGCTAGATTGCATTTAAGAATAATAACAAGGAATCTGTAGTAAATTACTTTTTTGGAGTAAAAATTCAACACTACTTTTGTGTTTTCATTTCATTTGCATTTACCACGTGGTGAGACCTGTTAAAGACAAGATTTATTACTTTATGCCCTAATTTTGCAAAACCTTAGAGCTGAAAGAAGATGTTTTTTGTTTGTTTGTTTGTTTACACAAGTGTAACTGAAAACCCTGATTTAGCTTTACAGCATGATAAGAAACATACCAATCAGGTTTATTGTCAAGAAAGATTTGAGATCAAGTTGACATTGTTTAATATTATTTTTGTTTCCAAACTAACTTTAGTTTCGAGCAATTATTTTATACTATTACTAAACCAAATTTTTCTTTATTTTCTTTCTAAAAACAAAAAAGTATCATCCACTAAGATAAAGGGAGACAAACACATCTGACAATCACGTGTTCTTCTGTTACAGCTTCTCGAATGCAAATTCTTTTGAAAGGGCAGCATTTAGTATTGCAATCTTGTTGCAAACACCTTCCTCTCCTCTCTACAGGTGGTTTTAGCTTTTCTTTTCAAGCCTGTGTCATCTTCAGTGTTGCCTCAAGTGAGTGGAAAGACACATCATCACCCTTTTTTGCTATGACTAGACTGCTTTAAGCTGATAGGATGGCAGCAGTAACTCAAATAACCCCTCATCACAACCTTGTTACAGCCAACCTTGAACCTTGAAGTAGATACAGAAACAGAACACAACACTGGGTAAAGTAATTAAGTAAAGTATGTAAAGTATGTAAATGACAATCTGACAAAGAACAAAGGGAGACAGTGACTATAAACGCACAGAGGGGTGATAGGGGCAGAATGGAGACACCTGGGAGACAATGCAGAACTAAATCCGAAAATATGACATGGGGAATTATAAACTAAGACATGGGAACAGAGACAGATGACTATCAAAATAAAGAAAATGGCAAGACAGAAAAAGCTAAGAGAAGACCGAAAAAGCTGAGAATATTAACATAAAGAAACCAACCACAAATAACTGCTGAAAGTAAAATTCAATTCAATTTTATTTATATAGCGCCAAATCACAACAAAAGTCACCTCAAGGCGCTTCATAGATACAGAGAAAAGCCCAACAATCATATGACCCCCTATGAGCAAGCACTTTGGCGACAGTGGGAAGGAAAAACTCCCTTTTAACAGGAAGAAACCTCCGGCAGAACCAGGCTCAGGGAGGGGTGGGGCCAGGGGAGACAGGATAGAAGACCTGCTGTGGAAGAGAGACAGAGGTTAATAACAGATATGATTCAATGCAGAGAGGTCTATTAACACATAGTGAGTGAGAAAGGTGACTGGAAAGGAAAAACTCAATGCATCATGGGAATCCCCCGGCAACCTACGTCTATTGCAGCATAACTAAGGGAGGATTCAGGGTCACCTGATCCAGCCCTAACTATATGCTTTAGCAAAAAGGAAAGTTTTAAGCCTAATCTTAAAAGTAGAGATAGTGTCTGTCTCCCGAATCCAAACTGGAAACTGGTTCCACAGAAGAGGGGCCTGAAAACTGAAAGCTCTCCCTCCCATTCTACAATCAGAGATCAGAATCAGAATCAGAATGGGGTTTATTGCCAAATGTTGAGCAGGTTTACAACATTAGGAAATTGCTGCGGTGCTTCAGTGCAAACATAGTGTCATAAATAGCACTTAAATAGACATGGAAAAAAATAAAAGTAGGGATAAGAATTAAGAATACAAAACTCCAAATGCCGCAAATGCAATAATACAAAATATCAATAGACATAACAAAAGACAAAAAAACAAGGATCCAGCCCCTTCCCAGTGCAAACATTTGGAAAAACCACATCAGAAAATAAAATAAAAACAAAAAGATGTAAAACTCATAATATCCCAGTGTCACTGTCCATGGTGCTGAAATTCCTCCTTATTGTTTTCTAGGGTCTCCAAGGGTCTTTAAGCAATAAATTGAGTTACTTATTGCCAAATCTTCTTCTCCCCTAGAAAATGTACAAGTTCAAGACTCTATGTGATAAGTAGTCCGACAGTAATTTAGAAACAACAACTGAGGAATCACAGGTTATAATGCGCCACATTCATTTTAACTTGTGACTGAACTTCTTTAATGTGGTGTGGTCAACATATTTTTCACAGGGGGCATGCTCATTTTGTTTTCTTTATGATCATCTCAACATGGTCTGTATTTTTTACTGACTGACTGATTTATTAATTTTTTTTTTTAAGCTATAGATGTTTTCCGGTTGACCGACCGTGACTCTAAATAAATGGCATAATTGTCCTGAAAGAGACATGATGTGTGGATCGCCATTGGCAACATATTGCCTTTTGTTAAAAACAGATCCTGATAGGATCCCCACACAGAAACACCTGCTTCTCTGGGCACCGAAAATGGTTGAGGCAAAAGAAATGCACTCAGGGTATATCCAGTTTGTTTATGTCACTGTCACAAATCTTTATGTCAATCAGATGAAACCCACAGGGATAAAGTAAAGGCCGCTTGGTGCTTCATGCTCATATGTGTCGACATGTTATCATCTACATGTTATGTTCATGGTGTTTTGAGAAATTCAGATTGGTTGTCCCAGAGTAGCAATAATATTTTAAAACAGTTAAAATCTGATGGGGAAAAAAGGATTGTGTAAGAGAGATAGCATTCTGTTTTAATGTTCAGCTTTCAGGAAAAACAACTCACATGCTGATTTTGACCCCAAAACATTTGCCTCCTTGTCTGAAACACATTTAAGAATGAAAAAACAAACAAACAAACAAACAAACAAACAAACAAACAAACAAACAAACAAACAAACAAACAAACAAACAAACAAACAAACCCAACCTTTTGCCAACTTTTCTTTAGATTCCCACTAAACAAACTTTTGTCCTCAAACTTACAATCAGCTGGGTGTAGAAGGCAATGAGCTCTCTACTCATCAAACAATCAGGCAGACAAAACACATCAGCTTTGAAAAATAAACCAAAATCTTTTATTTGGTGACTGGTTTACATCACTAAATACACTAAAGGCAGGTCTATGCACAGTTATAACTTCTTTGCTCTACATACTGAATAATGTAAAGTGATTATATGCATCTGTGTCCATTCAATGTGTGTCCTCCTCGCCTGTGAATCCCCCATGAAAAGAACATTTATGAATTCTCTGACAACTTGGTGTGCGCACAGATCATGACCGCAATACTGAAAATGATTGGGACAACACTTTAATTTAACACAACCGTACATTAAAGAGCAATAAATTTATCTATCCTGTTGAAAGGAAATCAATCAAATCTTCCACTGTCAATCTTATGACTATTGTTCTGTTGACATTAAATGGGTCAACTGAACATTTCTAAATAAACAAATTTACAAATGGTACCTCTGGCTGGAAACCAAATAAATCACATTTCATTTATAGTTTGAGTGGACAAATGCTTTACTTAAATTTGAGAGGATTACAGATACCCTGAAATGAAAAATGAAGACATTAAAAACAATGGAGTTTTTATTAACATTCAACATGTCAATTAATTGATTAAATTTAATGGAAAAGTTATACCATTAGGAATAATCAGGGGAAATTATCCATTGAAAATTAATAAAAAAAAAAAAAGTAATCACAAAATCAAAATGTGACAAGTAGCCTGATGAAATTTGCATAAAGCTGTAATTTCACTAAAAGTTAACACTGTTTATGTTCCACTGAAGATCAGCTGTACCAATGCTCCACTGACAGTTAATGAAATGAGTCTGAATTTAATTACATAGATTTGAATGCTCCATTTAAAGTTAATTTGACAAGTGCTGGCTAGTTAAAACCAAAGTTAATATGTCATGAATATGAAATTTACTGGGAATGTTCTCTGTGCAAATGAAATTGGATTGAGTGTTATTATTTTAGTTTAACTTGACTGGGTCATTTAAAATCCCAAAAGCGGATAGGGCCAAAGATCCTTAGATAAAATTTTGGATTGTTTTTTTTCCACTGGAAGTTAAACCTTTTTCTGACAAATTAAGGTTTGTGACAGATTAATCATGTTTATCTTCCAATGAATGTTTGATATTGGCCAGTAAAGCCAGTATATCCACTGTAAATCAACCGGTATGCTATTAAAAAAAAACACACTTTTCTATCAATAGTCAATGGCTCAAATTTTCAACTGAAAGTTCATGGGACACAATTCTCTTAAATTTAACACTGCTGTTGTTCCCCAGAAATGGTTAATAGAACAAGAGCGACCTCCTTTTTATCCACTGCTGCCATTTGTTGACACATGCATGTTGCTCAGTGCGGCCCGAAAATTCTTTTGCGATTAGCATTGTGCATATATATGTGGTATATATACAGTGAAAATGTGTACTGTGTAGATGAACAGATAGCTAGATAACCACACTGGAGAACACATCATTGTTGGTTGACTTTTGAATGTCCTTTGGATTAATACGGTGTTGTTTTTTCTGAATGAATGGTTTCATGAGGATGACTTGAGGTATTCACTCGAGCATGGACTTCTCCTCAAAGTGCCTGCAAAAAGAACAGCAAAGAACAGGCAGAGAGGAAGGTTAAAAGCTGCAATACATAACACAGCATTGACTAATAGTCAGGTACTAATTGTGTGAAAAGTTACTTCAGAAATTTAGCTTCATACTTGTCATAAAACTGGACCTTTTAACATTGTTTGTGCTTTTGGTGGCTTTTAGCACTTTTTAATTAATTAGCACTGACTCTCAGGTAATATGTCTGTGCATTGCAGCTGTACAGTTTATGAATGTAGGCTGTTAACTACGCTTGCTGGCATTAGCATGCCTCACGTTTTAAGGCTCCAAAATTCTGAGTCAAAAGAAACCAATAGGTGTCATTGATGTTGATGCTCTCTCTCCCCTGCAAGTAACTGTGTATTAATGTGCATATGTGTCTGTACTTACCAGCTGATAGTTGTTTAGGAGATGGTCTACGTTTATGTCGTCGTAGCTCTCCTGGAAGGTTTTGGGTTCATCCCTGGACTCCTCGCTGGTTACAGGATCTTCTAGGCTGTGTGGTGTAAGGACATCGGGGAGGAAAGAGGGTTTCAAGATCCACACTTTTTTTTTTTAAATAAACACCTGACAGGTCTAAATAATCTGAAAGACTTGTCATTATCCCTTTCCATATTTCTTCACAAACCATAACAATTGTTCAGTGTATTTTCTTCTAGTTAGATGAGTGTACTATTTTTATTTGTGTATTAAGTGATTGAAGTGACAAAGTTTTGAAGATGCACAAACATATATATTAACCAAAGTTGATTTTATTCCGTTTGAGGTTCTAAAGGTCTTTTTCTTCACATAATCAAATGTACAAATTATCACCCTTATGAATCCGACGGACTCTGTATTTATTGTTTTTGTAGAAAAGTAGCTTTACAAATACATGTCCAGGTAATTCAAACAGTCTAGTCAATGAACCTTAAAATGAGGATTTCTTAAAGCAAATGCTGCATGTTTTGCACAATATTCAGCAAATTTGCTTTACTCAATACCCAAATAAAAAATGTATAAATACATTTGAGCAGAGCCACTTTATCAATTTACCAACTGGTTATTGTGATTTGCAACCATCAAGCTCATTTATACATCAAATAAAACCAGCATCCATCAAAATGGAGTGAAGTAATCAAAGTAAATGTGCTTTTAGCTCCATTATTTTCTTAATGTATTCTTCTGTTCATCCATAAGCAGCTTCAGAAACTAAGAAAGCTATCTGTGTATACAGTGAGATAAAAAGTGAACACAAGGACTGATTCCTACCTTCTCTTTCCTGATAAGACAGAGTTCAGGTACTTCTTGACAGCCATCTGTTTGCGGAAGCGGCTGTAGTTGTCTGTAAAGATAGCGTCTGTGTGACGCTTTGCTGGCTCGTCCATCAGCTCATCACTGAACAGAAGAGATGACAGCAGAGTGATACCATAGCTCAGAGGGCAGCAGGTCTTAATGCAAACTCAGTGCAGCTCATGGTCTGTGACTCATGTTGTCATGTGTGTGTGCATGGGTGTGTGTTCCTCTAGAATATATAAAAAACATGATGTGATGTCACTGATTAACCTTTAAAATATATGTGCAATTACAAAAAGCATGAACTCTTTCAATTGTAAATATAAGTAAATATAACATTTCTATGAAGTCTTCTTGGACTCATTTCTTTTATTTGTATCTAATTTGATTATATGACTAAATGTTTTCGATGAAATAAAATATGAACTTTGGGGGTTTGGAGAAAAATCAACTTTCAACCTAATTTATAGCTTTAAGGTAAAAAACAAACAAACTGTACTTTACTTTCCTTAGCACCCATATTTTGATGGTTTATGGTCAACAACTGGTCCTTGACTGTGGTTTTGGTCAATGAACAAAGAAATTTTCTACAGATAATAAGCTTTGTTTATGTATTCATTTATTTAGAATTTTCTGAAAACTTAACATTTCTATATAATCCGAAAATATTTTAAACGCCTCTAAATACTTCTCATGTCTGGATTGACAGAGTTACACACGAGTTTATTAAGCCTAAACACGAATCATTATATACATTTAATAAAAAGAACAGGGTTGGGCATAAGAAAGAACCACTGCTTTCTCAAAAGCGAAATTTAGCATGCTTTTTGGGGGATTATTTCACCTACCTGACCCGCTTTCCAATCAGAGACTCCAGGTACCTCCGTGCTGATAGCTGTCCCAGGAGTTTGCTATATCCGCTGGTAAACAGACCGTCTGCGTGTCTCGTCGCTCTGCACAGATTCACAAGGCATTCACATTAAAAACCCGGATACTTTTAATCCAAACTAAACCGGAGACATACCCATTGTGCTTATGATTGTAACAGAATCTTTTATTGCTTTTGCCGTATGACAAATCATGTAAGTTTCTCAGTAATATGATAGTGTAATGATAAATAATGATCAAATATCTCAGATTTTACCCCCAACAAGTTTCTTAAATAGTTCCAAAGTGGTCGCTATTGTAGAAGTCCGATGCTTACATTTAATGAACGGTTCATTCAGCTAATGCAGTTAATCGCATACCTCATTGTATTTATTACCGAGGAAACTTTCCCCACTCTTTCAGTTTCATATCCATGTCATCTGCGCTCAGCAAAACCAATAAGTTAAACAATTTACTCAAGAACATAAAAGTTTCGGCTCCAGAGTCGAAAGACAAAGCTGTTCGTCCTACCATACAGTGTTGGGTACATTTCCTTCTCTATACATTTTTTTTTTTTTTTTGTAAATAACACGTGTTTGCCCTTACCTTATGGTTGTGTGCGGTAGACTTAGGGTCCGGGAGTACAACACACTGCACAGGGCTATTAGGAGAAGCAGGTGGGGGCCGGTTCGTTGTACCATCGCTTTATACCTGAAGATGGAAATGGTGAAGGGTTATGCTCATTCTGGAACACAGAAAGTATATCTGATCGTGCCAACAGGGGAAGGATATCCTTTATCCGGAATTACGCGCAACAGTCCAGTTCAGTTTCTCGAGGCAAATGCAGAGAAGAGAGGACTATTTGTGGAACGAACTCTAACTAATTTCCCCTTTGGTGCCGATCTTGACATAGAGAAGACAAGAAGCCATCGGAATCCAATGCGCAATTGCGCGCGTCGCCGTCACAGGGTAGGACTAAAGATATAATTCCACATACCACATACTTTGAATGTATAATTCAAAAGAGTTATTGAGAAAACGCTTGCGATCTCCATCAAAATACCACGAGTAAATTTATCACCGGAAGTCTAAATATCTTTATCAGTAACTTTCTGCTTCAAAATTTCTTTTTAACTACTCAGTTCCGTGACTCTCAGTGCAGTGAGAGTTCGATGTTGACTGAAGAAACGAAATAAAAGCGTTTATCTTCGAAAGGCTGCCAGGGATATAACCGTTACGAAACACTGTTACTTTTGTCAGGAAAGAAAAACATCTGGCGCGGTCCCATGCGTAATTGTGCACAGCGCGGATATGTCGAGGAGTCTTATTACCCTTCGTCAAGAAGTGTAATGCCTCTAATTGCTGTTTAAACCAAAACAAGTAGTTTATTCAATGTAAAACTCAACTTTCAGTTATTAGTAAAGCGTTTCCAAAAGCCGATGGAAGCGGGCATAACACCAAAACTAAAACCCCACCAAATACGAAAACAAACACAAATTCTCAAAGGAACCCCAGAATTACTATGATACAAATGAAAATCTTACATGTGCGGTAGAGAAAGTTGTCTGGTTTGGTTCTCTCTGCTGTGCTGCCCAGACTCCTGATCTTGAGTCGCTTCTTTATGTCCACACTGCTGCTCCGATGTTTCCTCACTCTCGTTCTCCTTTGTCTTTCTGTTTACCTTCAGCTCTGCTGCCGTTTTATACACCTGGATATTCCTCAAGAAGCATCAGACTCATCAGGGGCCTGAGACGTCAGTGGGTCGCTGCTTTCGTCATTGGTGTTGCTCACGGAACCAAAGAGGCCTATGGTGGAATTAGTGGGGAGTGTTATTCTGTTTCTTCTGATTAAACGCAGGAATAACTAACTTATATGCCAGGGTTGATGTTGACTCATCTGATCATTTCCCCATGAGCTCCTCATCGTGCAAAACTATAGTGCAGGTCAGGGAAAACTGGAAATTGGACTGGAAATGAAACCGAAAGCTCTGAGACCTGGATGGAAACTAGAATAAGAATAAAACAGCTGTGAATTTCAAATGTTAGCATGATTTTATAAATGTTATTGTATAGTAGCCCTTCGTTGTCATCCTGAAAATGGGCATTTGAACAGTGCATTAGCAATGGAGTTTAAAAAGACTTGATTATTTTAGCTGTGGATGAATATAAATCATGAACTTCTGGAGCATAAAAACGTTCATGCGAAAGGTCAATATAGAACAAAAATTAAGCCACACCTTAAAAAAAATCAAGAACTCTTTTGTTTAATACCTTTTTTCTTTTAATGAGCTGCTTTTTAAAGGCTTCCTGGTTTCAGAAACAATGTCACCAAAGTAGATTTAACAGTAAAAATACAACATGGAGCCACTGCAGCAACTAAAATATTTAATTAAAAATAATTAAAAACATTCATCATGTTCTTCATATTTATTTTAATGCCAACACATCTCTCAAACATTTCAGTGTGCATTTCATTGTCTGATGAAAATTTCTGATAACTAGTGGAGTGTGACATGGGATGTTTTACACAATTTCCATTGGCCTTTGAATGTTGAGACACTCTGATAATAAATCATTTTAATTAGTGTATACATGTGCATGTGATAGCCAAATGTTTTCTTCACTTTTATTCAGCATATCCGAGGTTTTACCGTTCCATCTCTGTCAACCAGAGTTTAAAAGTGTTCAAAAGTTATAAATGTATGCAAAGTGTAGAAGAAGAAGACGTGTTCTTGCTTATTTTTATTTCCATTTATTTAATCATTGACACAAACAGTAATTCCACAACAATGCTACCAAAAAAATCCTCTATCGCTGCTATTTATACCTTCTTGTTTAAATCTAAAGTGAGTGCTGAGCATCATTGATAGTGCTGAAAAGAAAATACCGTGGATATTGCAGATTACACCTCCAATAAACTAAAAAAAGTTACAGGATGTTTGCAAAGTAGTGATGCTGCTTTCTATTTCAGGTTGTATTGGGCTTTAAACAAAAGAATAGCATACAGGACTGAAGTGTTCCTGAGTCCACCCACAGTGTCCCTGATGAGTCTGATTTGTTCTGCTGGAATTGCACAGTGAAATAGCTGTGACGTCAGCTGGCACCTCATCCATCCATCTTTCCGTCCATCCAAATGAGTGTGAACCATTTAGCCAATATCACCGGAGAGGGAAAAGATGATTGGCTCAGACATGGGAAACAGAGAGAGAAAGCGTGACTGTGTGCTGCCTTTAGGTGAGAGTGTAGAGCTGAAAAAATAAGCACGGAAACAATACACAGGATTGTTGTTGAATTAAACAGATAAACACAATCCTGTTACAATTGTGTGTCAACTTTCACAAATTTTATAGATGTTTTGAAGATATGAAATATTCGATCTGTGTCATGGCTCCTGGTTTTGGCTCTAGGGTTTTGTCATTTTGTGGATTCATATTTAATATTCTGTGCATTCTGTTTGATTTCGCTGTCTAGCTTTTAAGTTTTTGATTATATTTAGACTAAGGTTTTTGTTTTGTTTGTTTTTTTCATTTTAGGGATCTTGAGCATTAATTCTTGTTGTCATGAAGCATAGAATTAGGATCCAAATGCAGGCTGTAGAAACAGGGACAAGCTGTTTAGTCTATGGACATAGTTTTGAATACTTGGTGTTTATTTAGCTTCTGTTTTGATGAATTCCTCATGCATTTGCTTCCCTCTGTGTTTCCGTCTGCTCTTTCCTCTTTCTTGTTTTCCTGTGTTTATACGTTTATCCTCCAGTATTCCCTTGTCTCTGTCTTTATGTTTGGCATGAGTCTTTTTGTCTCTGTGTTCAGTAATGGGTCTTCTGGGTTGCTTTCTATTTCACTTTGATAGATGGCTCTTTCTAGGCTCTTATTTAAAGGTCTTCTGATCATCTTGATCACTTTCAGTTGTGTTTTGTTCCATGTCTGTTCCTTATCAGCCCTAACTCTACAAATAGTCTCTGTTAGTCTCCATAGTTCTGGCCGGTGTGTTACTTTGTCCCTGGTCTTTGTTCGTCGCTCCTAGTCCAACTTTGAACTGACTCTTCATAGTTAATGTGTTTGACTAATTACTTTTTAAAAAAAAAAAACTTTAATAATGTTAAAAACAAATCTTTTTAATATTTAAGTATTCACCTTTTTTGTTTTACCCTTTTTGCCCTCAGAAATTTTATTCAGAATTTACCTGCAGTTGAATATTTACCTGTGCCTGAAATCGCTCAATGTCTTCTTGCTTATAACTTTCAAAAGTTTAACATATTTCCCAGTTTTTAGCATTTGACTTAAATTGCCAATAAATTGTAATTTATGCTGATATTTATGTATATATAATTGTATATTTTTGTATATGTTCCCATCCTGTGTTGTTATAAAGGGTCCAGGGATAATCCAGGGATTATTTCTATTTTACTTGCATTATTAATATTATTATTATTGATTTATATTTCCTAAGTAGACACATCTAAAAATGCAATGAGCTCTGCTTCATTGTTTCAGCACTTATTCAGAAGCAGGTCTCTGGTGTTCTCAAGAGACACAAGTTTATGAAAGAGAGGGGTGAAAAAGCCCAGTCATCAAAACAAGTTGGTTAGGGTCCATCAAACATTTGTGCCCAGGAGTCTGTAACTTGATCTGGGCACAGCCACAATACAAATAAACAGTTATTGATAATGAAGATGACAGAAGAATGAAAAGAAACAACTTAGGCCTGAGGCTGATCTTTGGAGAAGGCTAAATATTGGTGGCTGCTCCAGATTTGGCAGGAGGCAAGGGCAGGTCACAGAACAGTAGACTGGATGATGTCCTACTGTACATATTCCATGATCTGTGTTTAACTTTGAGACTTAAAGTTATCAACTCTCTGAGGAATGAATCAAAAACAGTGCAGTTCTTGTTTTATTAATCAGTATGCCATAAGAGTGTTTTCAGTTTACAATCTGTTGCACAAAACAGGTACTGTGCATTCAATTTCACAAAAAATATATAAAAGATTTGAGGGCCAACTGTTAAGTGGAGTGAAAATCCTGCAACCTATTACATTAAATACATGCAGAACAGAAGCAAAACAGAATTTAATCGGGGAAATGCCAAAAATAAACATGTGTTTCTTATTGGGGGTTCAGATTTGGCTCACTAATGGCCACTGTGCATCTCTCCCTTGCACCATTCTGGATCTTGTCTTTTGCGCCATGTCTCCATGCCAAGTTTCACGTTTCGGGTTTTTCATGTTTATTTTTAGTTTCCCCAATTTAGGGTATTGTTTATTCTTGTCTTTGTTTGCCTTATGCTTTGTATTTCTCCATCAGTCATGTTAAACGGCTCGCTTTTTGTTAATTTAAGTTTTGTTTCACATTCCTTTGTGTCTGCATTTGGGTCCAGTATTCACAATACATACAGTCTGCTTCTGCATATTGTGACACTCCCAGCATTAGATCTTTTCTTATATATTTATCTTATCGTATTAAAAAAATAAAACTTCCATCACTTATATTAGCAGTGAGTGACATTGAATGTTTAATACATGGTTTTGCATTTACTTCACTGTTTACTTCACCACATGTTCTACATCATCATATCCTCCTAAATGGACTGTATTTATATAGTGCTTTTCTGAGATTATCTAAATTTGACTGCTCAAAATTTCAGTCAGTGATATTGTGGATCAGCATCAGAATAATCATAAGTACACTGCCAATGCAGTAAAAACACACATGGATAGAGAAACACATAAAGAGACAATGTCAGTATAAAGGCACCCAGCATTCAAAGAAGATCTTTCTATGCCCTCCTGGAAGCCCGAAGAGCTATTCCTGAAGACTATTCGAAGAATTCACTATCATGAAGAATAAAAGGCAATTATACCAAATGTTGACTTTCAAGCTTGTTAGAATTCTAAAACCTCTGTTTTTGTGACTTGTGGTGTATTTTTATGTGTGTTTACATGTTTTCCCAGCAAGATATAAAAAAATAAGGAGTGGTTCATGATTTTTGCTGAGTGTGTCTGAATGGAAAATGTGAAAAATATGATTCATTTTTGCTTGCATTTACGGTTGTTCACCTGATGATCACTGCAAATTTTATTTACCTCTTTGTGACAAGAAAGTCTCTGGCCCCTATCTGGTCCTTGATATCGCCTCATAGTCAGCAGATGAACCCCCCTTTACCTCCTTGCCCTCCCTCTTCTCAGTCATGATGGCACTATGTGAAACCTTAATGTGATCAGTCCAGAAAGAAAGTAGATTATGTAGAAGTCCATGGAGAAAGAGCTGGTCTAATTGACAGCAGTGATTGGAGGCAGGTCTGTGCAGGAAGAGGAAGCTGATGGAGGAAAAACATCAGCATTAATATGTGGGTCTTGATGGAATGTACGGAGGAAAACGTTCCTATAGACATGTAATGGGTCACCTCTGCACACAAGCTGGCACAGAGCACTGAGGTCAACAGGAATCTGATGCCTTTTTCTTTTTTAAGATTTTATTTGGCACTTTAAATACCGCTACTAGAGTAGTACTGAGTTCACGTCTACTAAAGCAACTAACTTTGTTGTTATTTCTTAGCTCAAACCTTCTTTTGCTTTTGTGTCCTTACAGTCACTATTACGCAACAATCCATAAGTAACTCACCAAGCTGGATCATGGCTCATTAGGGGAAGAAATAAGCCCTGGTTCTGCGCCAGTCAAGCACCATTCATTGAGGTCTGTGTGCCTTGTGTATAGCAGATATACATAACAATATAACAGATAATAATATACTTGATAGAAATTAAATTAATCTGTGTTAATTCTGTGTTTAAGAAAATATGTAAGCTCCATATAAGCATAATAGTGTGCTGAGAACTAAATAATGAATAGTGAAATAATCTTAGCCTTTCTTGAGAACTCATAATGCAAGTGATGTCACCTGAATAACTGACGACTGTGTAAAGCATTTGATGAAACCAGCAAAGATCAGCTGAAACCAGCATGACATTTCTGTGAATTTTTGCAGTGTAGTTGTGTATTGAATATTATCTGTTTGCGCTTAGTATGGCCACAATAAATGGGTGCACACTGAACCAAGCATTAGCTGTGTAGGTTTCTCTGAAACAGTCAAATGCAGGACACAGTTTTAATGAAATCATCACATGTAGGGTTGACAGCTGGAACTTTGATTAGGTAAGTGTTTTCAAGTGATCTAACAGCAGTTGGGGCTTCCCTTCTCTTTTACCAGGGCAGTACTTAGAGCGCTGGAGCACATGAGATGGCTGGTTAAGTGAGAGTTTGACAGACAAGTTTGAAAGTAGGCATTTAGCAAGGTTTCCAACAGAATTCCTACAAGGAAGAAGAAGACAGACAGGTTAGTACATAACTTATTATACTTGAGTAAGCAGGTAAGTTAGCCTAAACTATAACATCAAATATGAAATGAGCCTTTGTGTTCTTTTTGGTCAGCAGTGGTTTTCACCTAGGGACTCCCCCATCGATGAAGTTTTTGCCCAGTCGCTTTCTTATTGTTGAATCACAACATAATTCAAGTGGCCTGCAGTTCATTAGATGTTGCTCCGGCCACTCCTGGAAATATTCATCTCTGTTCCAAGTTTTCTCCATTTGTGAAGAATAGCTTGCATTGTGGTTCACTGGAAATAGTTTTGTAACCCTTTCCAGTCTGACAGATGTCAATAACTATATTTTTTCATGTGTTAGAGTTTATTAAGCTTGTCGGATGATATGTTATTTTTTAGTGGGATAATGCAATTACCTTTTCACAAAGGGCGAGGCAAGTTTGATTAGGATCATTTAGAAACTTTTACTTAGGCTGCCGTTGTCTAGTATTAAAATTTGTTTGAACTCTTTTAAGTAGCAGGGCAATAATCTAGCAAGGAGTGGTGATGGTGGAATCCAAGTTTAAGTACAGCACTGATTGAAGATGGAGATCAGGTGTCCCTGCTGAGACTTTGGCTACCTTTGCAAAAGACTGGTTATTGACGTTTATGCTTACATTCACAAAGAGGAGCGAGATGGAGAGTGAAGGCAGGCCTACACCTGGATGACATAGAGGGCTGCTGGCATTAAAATCTCTGTCAGTGCGCCCCAGGGTGGCTGTGGCTACAATGTAGCTTGCCATCACCAGTGTGTGAATGTGTGTGTGAATGGGTGGATGACTGGATGTGTAAAGCGCTTTGGGGTCCTTAGGGACTAGTAAAGCGCTATACAAATACAGGCCATTTACCATTTACCATCAAGTCTGTCAGACTGATTCTGCAAAATGAGTCAAGTCAACTACAAAGAGATATCAAATAACCACAAGACAAGCTGATTTAAAATGACTGCAAAGTAACAGAAAAAAAGAACAGGGGGCAGAACATATACAATCTGATGTAAAAAACAAACAAACAAACAAAACAAAACAACTTCGAGATCCAATAATTATAAGGAATAAACACACTAATAATAAACTCAACTGTGGAAAAGAGATGTAAAGGGACAAAAAAAAGGTGGGGGTGGAGGGGTGCAATCCATCTGCATTCATTAAAGGTTACAAATGTGGGAAAAATTATGAGTGAAATCCAATTTTAGGTCCAAATGGTGTCTGTGTGAGAGTCGGCAGCGTGACTCTCCCACCTGATGGTGTGAAGAGGGGAATCCCCTGGCTTGCTGAGTGCCTTCTCTGCACCACATTATCCAATTAGCAAGCCACATGGAGCGACAACTCTGATGGCAGATTGCTGCCTGCAGCCTGATGGGACTCACTGGGGTCTCTCTGCCACCTTAGTTAATCTCTCTCGTGAGTTTATGTGGCAGGTAGGGAGAGACAAAGTAAAGATACTGAGATAAAAGTGTAAAGGAAAGATAGATGATGATAGAAAGTGTGAGAGAGATAGAAACCAAGGCAGAGGCAAGCGACTGAAATAAAGATGGAGAGAGATGAAAGGAAAACAGGATCGAGGGATTCAAATGAATTTAGAAAAAAAAAAAATTCAGGTCAAGCTTAAAATAAAGTGAAAAGGACGCTTGAGTGTGAAATATGTGAAAAGGCCAGGGAAAGTTCAAATTTTCTGTTAACAGTAGTGTTCAAAACATTTGATGCATGCCTATTTGATGCTATAAATTAATGTTAATGACAGGAAAATGTTATGAAATGTTTACGCCGAATTAAGATGTTTGTCATATCTCACAATGACAGACAGACGACTCATGTCTGTGGTGTGACCCAAAACACAAAGGTTCCTCACTATAACCATGAAACCCTGAAATGCATTACCTCATCTTATCTGTGTATATTTTGCTATATGTATATAATTATGTTAACTGTAAAAATATAGTAAAAAAAAAAAGAAGAGTATGAATGACTTCTCTTCCCACTGGTGATTGTGTAGCGAAGATGATATCAAGACATCCCTCTACAGACGAATGGCAAGCCTTTGCACTCGTCTGAAATGTCGTCATAGGTGATGTTTCAAACTGGTTTTCGTCTCCCGGGTGAAAAGATTCTTCTCTTCCAGGCTCAGCATGAACCCAGTTGGGTTAGGTGATGGATTGCCATTGACAACCAGAGGAGATTAGTCTGATACATTACAGCTAAACTCCCCTGATGGTTTAAACCTAGTTTACTGCAGCAGGATACAGGCTGCATTCAGAATTGAAAATGAAGACTGGGCCAACACTGCCGGATGAAATTTGGGAAATGAACATCATTAATGCTGTAATGCAAATGACAGGTTTATGACACCTAACTTCCTCCCTAATGAACTCAATAATAGCATTAACTGCTATGTGTCATTTTAGAACATCTATAGGTTGGAAAAAAGTAAAACAATTAAGACTTTTTGTATTCCTTAGCTTGCAAACAGTTAAACTGTCTTGGGAAAATGTGGCGAGAATCTGACTGATATCATTTTTAAGTCATGTGAAACACCGAGCTGCAGTCAGACTGTGATTAGCCTGTCACATCGTAACAAGTCAACTTGAATAATCATATAGGTTATTCAAGCTGAGTGACCATAAAGGTAATATGTCACTACCCACTGAATTCAACTTATAGTTATGTAATGCAGTGTAGCACAATGATTTTACTATTCAAATTTAAGCACTAAAATAATTTGGAAAGGTTTAGGGAATAGTAAGGTTGTCATATTTAGGTACTAGTGAGACTCACCAAGCAGACTCAGCTTAGAGCTGAAGGAGGTTCAGTACAACACTGAATGGTTAAGGGGGAGCTAGCTAAGTATTAGCAGGCTATCCAGGAGGCAAGTATTGTGAGTCAGTGAGCTAATGGAATCAGAGTCAGCTTTACTCGGGAAAGCACAGTGACAGAGCGTGTGATGAATCCTGACTCGACATCTATGTTTCCAAAGAAGAGTGGGTTGAGTACAGGTAAATCTGTGTCTCTGGAGTCAAGAGGATGATGAGGGGTGACAGAATAGCAGGAGCAGTCGCCAACCAGTTGGTAAGTTGATCTTTGAGCTAACAGATCACAAAACCTGACTCATAATACACGATTGGATTTAAGGTTGATTCCATCCTCACAGAAATGGTGATAGCCTTGGCATTTGAAAAAGACTGTACACTGAGCAGTAATACACTTCACTAAGTTTCTTTTTGTTTGTTTTAATTGCTTTGGTGCTGCTGAGTAGGCTATACACACTGGATAATCAGGAAAGTGGAGACAAGACTAGACAAGAGACGATAGGAGTAGACAATCAGGACAAACATGGGGGAAGAAAAAATACTCAAGCCACATGCACGTAAAATAAAAAAAGAACATAAGAAAATGTATACAATAGACACTGGCATTACAGGAAAACAAAACACAAAACCCAGATCGATGACGGATCCCAGGGATCATAACACAAGCACAAGGGCACAATGACACAAACTCAGACAGCTGCAGAGACCACTAATAAAACGTGCTCTCGTTATACTCTTTTCTTGAATGCCCTGCCTTGCCCTTGATTTTTTCATGTACAAATCCGTAAGGTTACATCATGTTGGGGGGAGTGGGATAAACCAAGATTGTCATGGAGCCTTGTATTCACTTGGATTTGAGCAGACTCTTACGTGCAGTAATACTGGCGTAACACTATATGTGACTTCCTCCTTTGATAAAGTCATAAACACAAAGGCTCTTGGATGTGACTATAACATGAAATCTACATTTTGTTAAACATTTTGTATTCCATTGTACTATTTTACTGATCTAAGCTAAATTGGTTCCAAGTTCTAGGCTCTGCTTGGCATGACAAGAGACTAGTATTACTGTTAAAGATAATCTAAGTGCAGGAATAACACACAGCCCTGTAGGCATATGAGACATACGGTATATTATTGTCGTAAAAGAACCTGCATTATAATTCACACACCAACAGAGCGATTCATCTTGTTGTGTAACTTCCTCTTTCACTCAGGCACACTTACACACTCATCGGAGCTCAAGTCCCTGGAGGCTGCTTTAATAAAGGTCTTGTTCTTGTTCAGATCAATTAGATGACCAGAGCTCTTCATTGCATCCTCAGTTAACTAAATACATAAATACATTTGGCCTGGTTTGAGCCCCATGGCAGACATTACGCGCAGCAATGCCATCTTGAGACTTTAATTGGTGAAACACACACTAGTGCAAACATGCACACGAACATTCCCATCATTAGTCCTGATTAACCAGAAAAGGCCTGCCAATGATGTACCTATCTGGCTCTCATGAGGACCAATCATATTAGTTTGGTTTTCCTGTTCGGGAAATTATATGGCACATGACCATGGCCTTCCTTTCATCTCTCCATCAAAAAAAAAAAAAATCTTTATATAATACATTTTGCTTTGAGAATGTGTGATGTATCACCTGAAGCTCTCGGCAGGGAGAGAAAGTGTAATAGCATCTAACCAGAGTAAAATATTCTTTTTCATTTTTTTTTCACAGCAGACATTTTAACCTGTCAGAAAAGTGCAACTAATAAGTAATATCATAATGGCTGCATACTGTAGGTGAGGGTTTTCTTTTGTGCAGACTGGGTCACCAGCAGGCTGAATATCACAGAGTCATCATTAAAGTCATTCTTTACAGCTGAGCTTTTCTGCAATGACATGTCAAAGTGTGCTGAGATCATTTCAACATCTCTATTAAGGATATTTGATGTTATGTGGCCACAAACTATAAATTTCATGTACAATTTGCTGTTAGTACACAAATAAAAATGTTCTGCCTGTTTGAAATAACTACTGATGATGCTAATCACAACCTTATACTGGTGTTTTTCTTGTTTGTTACACACTTTCAAAAACTGTTTTTTTTTGTCATTAGAATTGTATTATATTTTTATTGTTATCTTTACAAATTTCTCCCATTTCAAGAAAATAACTCAATTGACTTATCTTTTCTATCCAGGTTACAAATCTTACTAAAAGAAAATAAAACCCAATGTGTCTGAGAATTTAGATTGTGTTGGATTTATTTAACTATTTGTTTGTTTAAACTTTTAGACAAGAGTTTTTAGTGATGCTAAAGACAATTTTTGTATTTTTTCTTTGTTTGTAATTGCAGACAATGTGCCTATTTCATTTAAAACAAGTGAACTGAAATGAAGATAGTTTTTAACAATACTTGTGTATATGGAGTTATTTTTGTATTTTTACCCACATGTTCAGTAATATTTGTAGCTGTAGCTGTTTTATTAAATACATAACAATTCCCAAACATGGAAAACTTTTGCAATGGCAACTAAAATAACTTCAAATCCTGAGTTTAATAACTTTATGTAGTCATTCATGTGTTCATTGTTCTCACACTGCAGAAACATCATAAAGACATACGGGCCTTGGATGAACTACAATTTCCTGCTTCTAAATTGATAAATTGAAATCTTAGCAATGTTTTTGACAAAGCTCATGGTCAGAACTACAGGGTGGGCCATTTATATGGATACACCGTAATAACATGGGAATGGTTGGTGATATTAAAGTCCTGTTTGTGGCACATTAGTATATGTGAGGGGGCAAACTCCTCGAGATGGGTGGTGACCATGGTGGCCATTTAGAAATCAGCCATCTTGGATACAACTGTTGTTTTTTCAATAGGAAGAGGGCCATGTGACACATCAAACTTACTGGTAATGTCACAAGAAAACAATGGTGTGCTTGGTTTCAACATAACTTTATTCTTTCATGAGTTATTTACACGTTTCTGATCACTTATAAAATGTGTTCAATGTGCTACCCATTGTGTTGGATTGTCAATGCAACCCTCTTCTCCCACTCTTCACACACTGATGGCAACACCGCAGGAGAAATGCCAGCACAGGCATCCAGTATCCGTAGTTTCAGGTGCTGCACATCTCGTATCTTCACACCATAGACAATTGCCTTCAGATGAACCCGAAGATAAAAGTCTAAGGGGGTCAGATCGGGAGACCTTGGGGGCCATTCAACTGGCCCACGACAACCAATCCACTTTCCAGGAAACTGTTCATCTATGCTCGGACCTGGCACCCATAATGTGGTGGTGCACCATCTTGCTGGAAAAACTCAGGGAACGTGCCAGCTTCAGTGCATAAAGAGGGAAACACATCATCATGTAGCAATTTCAAATATCCAGTGGCCTTGAGGTTTCCATTGATGAAGAATGGGCCCACTATCGTTGTACCCCATATACCACACCAAACCATCACTTTTGTTGGTCCAACAGTCCTGGAGGGATCCATCCAATGTGGGTTAGTGTCAGTGGTTTTGTTTGTTAACTTCACCATTCACATACAGGTTTGCCTCATCACTGAACAAAATCTTCTGCATGAACTGAGGGTCCTGTTCCAATTTTTGTTTTGCCCATTCTGCAAATTCTGTGCGCCGATCTGTGTCATCCTCGTTGAGATGCTGCAGTAGCTGGAGTTTGTAAGGGTGCCATTTGTGAGTAGCTAATATCTGCCGAAGGGATGTTCGACTAATGCCACTCTCCAGTGACATGCGGCGAGTGCTACGCTGTGGGCTCTTGCTGAAAGAAGCTAGGACAGCCACTGATGTTCCTTCATTAGTGACAGTTTTCTTGCCTCCATATTTTGGCAAATCCAACACTGAACCAGTTTCACGAAACTTAGCAAGCATTTTGCTAACTGTAGCATTGGAGATGGATGGTGTCATAGGGTGTCTTGCATTGAAATCTGCTGCGTTCACCAGATATCAACACAATTTCGATTCGCACCTCACGTGTTAACCTCTTCGACATGTCAATGGTTGCGAACAAAGAGAAACTTGTAAATAACTCATGAAAGAATAAAGTTACGTTGAAACCAAGCACACCATTGTTTTCTTGTGACATTACCAGTAAGTCTGATGTGTCACATGGCCCTCTTCCTATTGAAAAAACAAAAGTTGTATCCAAGATGGCCGACTTCTAAATGGCCACCATGGTCACCACCCATCTTGAGGAGTTTGCCCCCTCACATATACTAATGTGCTACAAACAGGACTTTAATATCACCAACCATTCCCATGTTATTACGGTGTATCCATAAATGGCCCACCCTGTAGATCTGGTGACCCTGAACCCACACTTGTGCTGCTTCATGCTTCTTATGATTAATGATTCATGTTTATTGAGGGCGAAAAATCATGTTTTTGAATGTTTGTGTTATCACTTATCACTGTTGTCACTGTTATCACTGAAGTAGTTGTTGATCAGCGGTTACTGATCAATGGTTGATCAATGGTCATGAGAATATGCAGGTGTGCCAAGAGGAGGGCGGAGATCCAGGAAGAACTGAAACTGAAAACTGTTATGAATACAAATGGTTCCTTGGAATAACTTTATTTGCCAGTGCATAAGCTCATCCCTGTGTCATATCATTAGGAGAAGGGCCTGCTGCTTCACTCTCTCTGGCTGTTAATTAAGTTGTGCTGGATCCCTTTTGTAGGTACAGTGTCACACGTGACATTGGCTCACAACTTCTAATTATCTTCTGAAAGAAACAGCTGACTTCCCTCAGTTTGCTTACTCTCTCCCAGCTCTCTCTTTTTTGAGACCACAAAGTTGCTTTCTTGGGGACTCATTAGGAGTTAAATGCATAGAATAAATTATGTTTGTGTTTCATAAAGAAACGCCCAAATCTGCATCCACACTGGAAATGATTTGCACCAATATGGCAATCATGGAACATAGAGAGGGAATGATATTCAACAGTTTCAAAGTTGTAGCAAAATGATGCAGAGGTTGGTTAAGATTATCCATGATGGGTAACAGTTTATCAATGGACCTGTTCTATTTTATATCTTTAAAAGTGTCTAATTTTCTGCCAATCACAGAGCCAGCCTTCCTAATCAGTTGAGTCTGTTGGAGTCACCAGGTCTGATGCTGCTCCCTACACACTGTGCTCACCACATCTGTGAATCTCAATCATTGTGTTGCACACACTGAAGGATCTCAGCTTCCTTGGGAAACAGAACCTGCTCGCTCCCCTTTTGTACACAGCTTCTGTGTTAGACTTTCAGTTCATTCTGCTGTTAGTGAGGTACTTGTACACCTCTGCCACATGAACATCCTGTCCCTGGACATGTTGTTAGCCTTTTCTCTCTGAAGTTGGTCACTATTTCTCCAGTCTTATGTTCAGAAGCAAATGATTACTTCCAGATCACTCCTCAAAATAATACTCTCAAAACTAGCAGCTTCCCAAATTAAACATGAATCATGATATGAATTAACTATTTATAAAACTTTTAACACACTCACAAACAAGTAGGTCATATCTTAATCACAAAAGTTTTAGGTAGGTGAGAAAAAATGCTGTAAACAAAGAATGCTTTCAAAAATGGAAGTGTTAATCACTTATTTTAATCAATGAACAAAATGCAGTGAATGAACAAAAGAGAAATCTAAATCAAAACAACATTTGGTGTGACCACCCTTTGCCTTCAAAACAGCATCAATTCTTCTAGGTACACTTGCACAGTTTTAAGAGGGAACTCAGCTGGTAGGTTGCTCCAAACATCTTGGAGAACTAACCACAGATCTTCTGTGGATATAGGCTTCCTCACATCCTTCCTCACTTCCAGTACTTCTTTCTCTTCTTTATGCTGAAGATAGTTCTTAATGACTTTGGCTGTATGTTTGGGGTCATTATCCTGCAAAACAAATACATTTGGGACCAATAAACAATTATTTATATTTCTGAAAGCATTCTTTGTTTAAAGCAATTTACACCTGTCTAAAACATTCGCACAGTACATAGTATATGTATATATACATTTATATATTAATCTTAATGGTTTATTAATCTACTGAGACTTCGTATTTAATCTTACTCTAACTTTTTAAATGACACCATGAACACATTATGCATGAGCTTTTTTTATCAAGAAAAACATGTATGTCTCTATTTCTAAATCACATACTAAGGGGAGTAACACATTATAAAAGTGCTCTGACCTTCCCCTCCTGCCTGTCACCAACATTTCCCACTACTTAAGATTCGTCAGAGTATTTCTGTAAGTGGCATGACACAGAGCTGTACTGAAAGTCTGAGGTGTACAGCCCGTGTAACATACCAGTTTACACTCTCACAAACACCTCCACGTATTTATAAATCATCCAGTTCTATTAGACTGTCATAAACAAGTTTAACTTTTAAACACAAAAGAAATACTAATGAAAAAAAAAAAGAAAAAGAAAACTAAACACTCAAAATTAACACATTTATATTACTCATCCCTCTGAAATTGACATTAATTATTCTTCAGGGGAATTAAATTTGCATTGTTTTTAAGTGTCAAACCTAACCTTACAATGGAAGTGGTAAGCCTGCATTTTATAATTTTATAATTTATAATAACCTTGCATGAGAAGTGACTGAGGATACTGAATGTAAAACTTAAAAGTACAGAGCTTTAGACACCCTTCAATATAACATATCCACTACTGAGAGGCTTGAAAATGACCATAAAGTGGAACCAAAGCCTCTCTTACATAATGTAAACAAAAACTGAAATTTTTACGTTTAGGACAGGTTGCTGAAATACATTCGATTATGTGGGTGCTTCTGATGTATTTGTCAAACTGCTTTTTAAGCAGTAACTGAGCAACAGCTGTGATGGAGTGAAATGTTACAAAGAGCCATCAGTCTACTCAGATACTTTCTTCGCTGCTCACTTGGAACATTTAAGCAATTTCTCTCAACTGCTAGAGTGCGACTTTATCAGTGTCCCTGCCCAGCTGGCTTTAGTGGGTCACCACAACCCCTCAGTAATGAAGTCCGAGCATCTATGGCAAGATGACCTCACCAAAAAGAGCCAATCTGCCACAGCTAAAAGAGTGTAATGAGGTATCTGTCATGGTTATATGAGCGTTATATGTTGAGATATAGTGTTGTAAAGTCTTCATTTTCATGGAAAGGCAGCACAAAAAAAATCCAATTTTATCCAATATAATAACAACTTGTGCAATAATTCTTTCTTGGATTTGTTCTTTTGTACTCAAAAACACCTTAGAAGGTTGCTCTGCAGTAGAATTTACATAAATCAACTCTGTTACTACAACTTTTACTGTTTATATAGTTTTTCTTAGGGCCAAATAAGTCAAGCTGATATATGAAAAACACATTCTTATTTATAATGCCATGGAATTTAATGATCCTTGTCTTTTTCTAAATGAGGAAACTTTGTTTATGACAACAAAATCATCAGTTGAAGTTGAAATTTTGTGTGTTGATCGATTAATAGATGACCCTTGAGAGTTAAAAACGTTTTCCTCCCTAAAAAATATTGTATTAGTTAGAAATTAGGAATTAGTAATTACTACATTTTTGCTAATTAATTATTGTCCAGTTACTTTTGAGAGTCTGAAAATGGGAGACTGTACAAAAACCAATGCAATTCCTAAACATTTCATATGACAATATACGATTTATTAAACCCACTGCAATGAATTAAAGCTGAATCTTCACTTTCTTTACATCTTGATTGCCCGATTTAAAATCAGTGTGTTGGTATACAAATGCAAAATTACAAAAATTGCATTTTTGTCCATGTATTTAAGGATCTACCTGTAAACATTTTACAAGGGCAACAACCTGCCATGGAAGAAGAAGAGGAGAAATGATGTGGACTGCACATTCTTTTAGTATTAGAAACATGCTTATAAGTCCAAGCTTGTTTAGCAAGTGGGTGCCATGGTCCTCAGTGTTTGACCCAGTGTTTTGAGTTTGTTATTCTTTGTTCTTAGTTAAGAGTTTCTTCTCATTTATGATTTCCTGTGTTCTTGGAATGAAGGCGTTTTTTGGTTCTTGGTTATAATTTAGTCATCAAGTTTCAGTTAATGTCTATTTTCAGCAAGCATTCTACTTAGGGTTATTTGATTTAGTCTCTTGCTATTTTCTTAGCTTCCCTGTTTGTGTCAATTTTGCATGTTATTCATTGTCTCAGTGTTTTTATCTTTTATTTTGCTGGTCACTTGTCGTGTTAGTTAGATTCTGTGGCTGTTTCTTTGCTCCCTAACTACCTCATATGGGTATTTATGCCCTGAGTTTTCCTTAGTTCTTTGTCATGTCCTCCCTCACTTGTTGTGTGTCTCCCTGCATTGTGTTCTAGTGTTTTCTGCCCCTGTTTAGGTTTGTTCTGTGAGCTACCAGCAACATAACTGTATTTCTTTATTTCGGTCAAAATCCTGCCTGTTACATAACTGGACAGGACAGAGAACTGTAGAAAATATGAAGATGCCGAGAAGTGCAAAAGATTTTTGGCAGTATTTGTTTTTATTTCAGTATAATTAATGTTTTCTTTTTGCAATCAGCATCTGGAGAGTATTCACTGATACAGATCAGTCAATTATACTCAGAATGAGGCAATAGTTTGGGGCAGAAGTCATTTAGTGTTAGTGAAAGCATGCAGGAGAGGATGATGAGAATTCAATTTAGAGCCAAAAATTGGTGTTATTTTCAGGCAATTATGTGAAATACACAATAGACCGGGAAAAGACAACAGCTGTTAGTCAGAGATGGAATAACATTCTCTCACTTTATTTATCTGCCTTCCCTTCCCTGACAGACACATACTCCCCAGTGAGCTGCAGTGATATCATTTGGAAGAGTTAACTCATTCAGATCATACCTTGTTGCAGTGCGACATCCATCACATCCATGAGCACCGAGCCACTCCCAGCTTCCTACATCAGTGTATTTTCTCATGACTACGTTGTGCAGACTTTGATTTCTTTGAGGCAGAAGGATGAAATTCATGACATAACTGCTCTTAATAATATTGGAGTAGGCCTAAATGTTTTTTTTCTTACAAATACCTACAGTAATGATGTAAACTATAGCTTTTCAAACATAGCAAAATGTGTTGTTCAAAATGTGATTAGAAAATTAATAAAAGAAGTTAAACATTTAAACAGATGTGATATTCTTTTAAATGTAACATAAAAATGACAGTTTCCTTTGAATATTGAGTCTAAATATCTGTGTGACTTTGAAGACATGCTGTTAATCACCCACTACTTCCCCCATTAAATATCAGCATATTTACTCCTAATTGAGGTGACAGTTATTTTCTCTGCTCTGTTTATTAATATCCTCCAAGTTTAACATCGTCATCAAGTCTGAAAGTCTGAAAGTCAAACATCACTATTTGAGATGTGGACGGTTTTTGCATCCAAACCTCATTTTGGTTATCAACTAATTTAAATAATTTTCAATGTTTTTTTCAATTTTGTTTCATGTATTTTATTTAGCATACAAATAAAAAGTTAATTAATTAATTAATTAATTATTAATTAAGTACTGAAAAATACATCTGATCTGTTCAATAAACCGAAATAGCTGTCAGCCAGGTCAGAACAGTTACTGTTGATGGTTATTTTTAAGCGTATTATAAACATACAAGAAATTAAATATAAATATTTCATTATTTTAAGTGCAAAGGATTTCATCCTCAAAAATCATGGTTGTTGTCAAACCACTGTAGTCACTCTGGAACACTTACAGTGGAACTATTATGGTCACAGTATATTTAAACAGAGGGACTTTGCATTATTCACAGTTCTATCATATATTAGACCTTGGTGAAATGTATTCGCTGTCTAAAAATATTTTAGATTATCTTTCTTTAAAGCCATCCTTCTTTTAAACCCAATTTGTTCTTATAGACTGGCCCTCACATATAGAAGGATTGAACAGCAGAAATATGGGGATAATGCATAATCAAATTGCAGCTTTAAATAACTTTAATAGATATTCAAAAACATTTTATTGCTACAAGACATAATATTTGTAGTATTATGCAGTATTATTTATATCCTCGACATCTCTGAGCCTCTTGCTTTCCTTTCCGACAGCTTTCACCTTACTGGAAGCCTCAAGTGCAAATTTACCAATGGTCTCTAATAGTAAATGTCCCTAAAGAAAGACATAAACAACTGAGTTTCATTTTATTTATTTATTTTTCATCTTCATATATCTATATATACCTAGATTTTCTAGAAATACTATTATTTTATTTTTTAAATTCTATTTTATATTAATTATATTATATTTTTAATTTATGGCTGAATTACTTACATAAGACATCCTGATCATCAGTCTTTCACAGCAGTGTCCATAGCTCTGACAGAGGCAGCCTATCAGATGTCAACATATCGCCTCCTCGCTGCTGATTGGCTGACTCGTGGAGGAATGGGATGTCGGGACAGCAAAGATGTCCGCGCTCATTTGAAAACCTGCTATAGGCGAATACGGAATTTTCCACTTGTTTTTATGTTTGTAGGGTGACAACGTTGTGCTCAAGCGAGACGCATTGAAAGGAAAGATAAGGACTCCGCGACAAGGGCCAGACTATTCCTTAATATCAGGTTAGCGGCTAAATGTCTCCTTGTAAGCTGAAAGCTAGCTGCAGCTAACGATAGCTAGCATGCTAGTCGGGCCGTTTCAATGGTGTTTAGTGTCAGCATGCAGACTCATAGCTGACTGTCAAGTTGTATATTTATGTAATTTACAGCGTCTTAGTTTCTGTAGAGTACCGAACTTTGTTTGGGGGAGTTTTTGAGGTAAGAACTTCCAGCTAACTTCTAGCATGTCGCGTCTATCAAAGTCAACAGAAACTTGCTACCGTGGAAGTCCTGTGGAAATTGTTAATGAGATTTCTATCTCCTACTATGTTGACCCCTCTAACGGGATAGTTTTAGTAATAGTAAAGGTCCAGTGAGCCTGCTTCAGCCAGCTAAGTTGTCGATGTGTTAATAGAGAACATTTTTTAGCCACCAGTAATGCAATCTGTCCTTCAGTCAAGTAAATTAAAGTTATTTACGCAGAGGAAGTGTATTTACACCTCATCTTATACTCACTGGTATTCACAGTACTTTACAGATAAGCTACTGATAAAAGTGATGTCATCATTAATGTCATAAAGAGAAAATGACAGAAGAGAACAGTTTATGTGAAACTCTTTGTTCTTAAGTACTACAGTAAACTTGTCTCGAGGATCTATACTTTATTTTTTATCGTATTAAATAATGGATATGAATACTACAGCTAAACGGACTGGTATGGCGCAAATTGGTGATGCTCTTCAGTTGTGTCTGAAAAAAGGTCTTGCTTGCTTTTAAATACTGTTATTTATACCTCAAACTCTGTTCTTCCCAGAAATAATGCTGATATCTGAAACTCATGTCGGAAGTCGTGTATGAAGAGACAGCCACGATGATTGCCGCAGGGGAATTGCAGTCATTTGTCCCGTTTGGCCGCGAGCACTGCAGGAACCATCCAAACGCCTTCAACCTGCAGCTCAGAGAGCTCCAGCCTGCCTCCGAGCTGTGGGCATCAGATGGTGCTGCTGGCCTGGTGGGGTCCCTGCAGGAAGTCAGTCTGCAGGAGAGAGAGAGGGTGAGAGTGTCTAGTATTATGATCTATAATTTTTCATAATAGGAGTGGGCCATCTAACAGTCTTATTTAATGGATAGCCTGAATTGTTCTCCTGACCTGCTCTTCAGAGGAACTGGTGTGTATTAAACAGTAAAAATATAAGAAGGAAAATGGTAAATAGAATACACCTAAAGCGTTTAAATTTGTTTTTTCATTAACATATCTTTAATTACTTTAAATCTTTAATTATTTTTTTTACACTAATATAGTCAGTGCAATTGTTACAACACTGCTGCACTGCAGTACTTAATGTGTTGTTAAGCTCAAATGTGGTTTTGATTTGGTTTTTGTGTTGATGTGTTTTGAATGACAGGAATTTTGGCAGCTTAGGAAGGGCTGCAAGGGAGTCAAAGAGGAAGATGTGGAATTTGAAGAAGAACTCTATGCAGCAGGAAACGTGGTTGTCTGGAGCCAGGGTAGTAGGGCTCAAGCTTCCAGTGTATATAAGGCCTTCACTGTTGACAGCCCAGTGCAGCAGGTCTGTTTCTAATTGTTTTGTGTACTACATGGTCTCTCATAATTGTGCTTGTCCATTCTCATTTCTAAGGGCAAATGAGGGACCATCTTGTTTTCTGTCAGGAATCAGTATGGCTTTTGCTTTACTATATAGATTGTATATCACCCACGATGATTGTCAGGATTCTGTGCTCTAAGACTTGAAACAGTTTTTTTTTTTTTTTTTTTGTATTATTTCCAGGCCTTGTGGTGCAACTTTGCTGCTCCTCACAAGAAGAATGATGGTACTGTGTCTTTTTGTGCAGTTTTTTGCTTATTCATATTGCAGTCCTGATGAACAAAACACAGAATGTTTTTAATGTTTTGCAGATGAAGAAGTGGAGCTCACAGTGTGTATTGTCCAGAGTAGCTGTGTTAATGTTCACACCATGACTGGAAAAGACTTCATCTCACCACTGCCCTTCCAGGTGAGGTATAAAGCAATATTAATGGGGAATGTTTATATCCAGCGAAAGAGATGGGTCTACACATGAGCCACAAAATTCTTTTAAATCTGTGTGACTCAGTTGGACCTCCACTACCTAAACTTTCACCTCAACACAGATGCAAGCTGACATGCAGCAGTAACTGCAGGCTTCTTTGTGTGTCTCCCATGTTCCAGAACACTGCTGAATAAAAGGATAATTTGATTAGTGGATGCATAAGTCTCTGAAACATTACCCCACCTCGCTGCTGAACTAAAACCACACAACCCACCACGTTTGGATTAGGGATATTTCTCAGAGACCATTATTGGTTAACCATTTTCTGGTTAACCAGTAATGATAGAACATTTGCATCACTGATAGTGGGAAGTAAGTGTGTGTGAGTTTATGTGTGTGCATAGCTTTGTGTATTTACGAGTGTCTTTCACTCAGTAGTCTGTTGCACACCAACAAAATATAATTTGATTTCAGGATGTGTTTTCAACGTTTGAGTTTTGTTTTTTTGTTTTTTTAAACTTGAGGCATTCGTGATAAAGCATTTGATATTTTCTTACGGGAAAGGTTGGACATACACTCTTACTAAATAACTGAATTAAATAAAGGGGCAAGCAAACCGTGGGTTGGTGTTGTGAGAAAGGCAAGAAACACCTTGTGAGAGCCTTTGTGACAGGAAGAATCCCCACTGCTGTGGTGTCCCTGACACTGAAGCTCTCAGGGTGTTGCACTTTTCTTAACCTTTCAGTGCTGTTTTTAAGTGGCAGTGAATATCATTAGTATTAGTTTCAATAGAAAGTTATTCAAGATAATTTAAAAATAGTACAAGTAACCATTTTTTTAAATAAGAATTTTAATAGCTGGGATGTAAAATGCAAAGTTTTGTGAATATTGTCAGTTTTTCAATATTCATTTATATAAGGCTGTATTAAACTACTCTAGGAAAGCAAAGAAAACAAGTGGCACCTCTAGCCTTAAAATAAATATCTGACAGAGACTTTATTCATGATTGTTGGACAAAATTTAACCTAACTATGAATTTTATTATTTACTGGTCAGGATGGGTCTGTGTAAACAGAATGCAGTTTTTTGTATTGTTTTAAATGCAGGTCAAAATATTGAATGGTTTAGCATTTAAGGGGGCTATATGGACACCCAAGTTTGTGAATGCAATAACTTAAGAATGAAGTCACATAGGATTTTGAAAATTATACCATCGGTGTATCTACTAAAAATCTTGTACTAGTTTGAATCTCAGAAACCTTGACCTCATGAGAACAAGGCGATGTAAAATTTGGAAATTCATACTTCTACTAGGAGGCTGGGGAGTACCATCGGCTGCCATCAGTGTTTTTAAAAATTGTTGATACCAGACATCTGTTAAAAATGTTTCATGAGTCTGTACTGTCTTTTCTTTTCAAGGTGTCAAATGTGTGGGCAACAAAGTTTGGACTTCTTATGGAACGTAAAAACACAGCAAATGATGCACATTTCAGCCCCCCTGGGTATGTGCTCACACTCTGCACTTGCAATCACATGCCTTCACAAGTACATCTGTATCTCTGTATCTCATTGTACAACTGTATAGTGACAATAAAGGCATTCTATTCTACATGACACATGTTTCGATTAATCAGTGCATCCATGTGAAATAATGTAGTGACAGACATTTCTACACTGACCTACATACACAAACATAAAGTATATAAACGAGGGATTGAGCTCTTATTCCACCCCATACAGGGAACCTCTGCCCACAGTTTTCAGCATGCTGCATCCTCTAGATGAGATCGCACCAGTTGTGTGTAAACCTGCAGGTATGAGACACTGATCTTCTCAGAATGAGATCTTGTGAACGTATTTCATATTTTTCCTGAATTTGTGCGTATTCTTTTTTCCAGGCCTGTTTGAAGGCTCCCGTGTGCAGTATGTGTCTGACTCGGCCATGAAGATAGTGTTCACCTGCTGTCAGCCGTCTATAGTTGTATCATATGACACAGTTCAAGGAATACACTCTGTCTGGACTCTGCGCAAAGTCACACATGATGTGAGTGATCATAAATACACACAAAGACACTAAAACCAACTAAGTTCTTCCTAAACTAAAGCCTTTTAACCCTGTCAGGAGCGCGCTACAGTCCTGCGGTGTCCGGCAGAACCGGTTGGGACACCGTTGGGTCTGATGGCTTCAGGCTTTCTCACTTCTCATTTGCGGAATGTCTCCCGTCATGACTCCCCTGGTGGCACTGGTCCAAGTGGGCATGGTCTTGGGACTGGAACAAGGTACTGAAAGTGGAGCAGCCTAATCAAGTGATTAGCAGACGGGCAGGAATTAGTTAGCGTCTTGTTACATTTCTGAGTAAAGCAAAAGTCCCACTGTCTAAAGACAGCTCCTCAGTTATTGGGGTTGCTGCTGTGTCATACAGACTGAACAATAAAGTGATACTTAATGGATTATATTGCCTTAAAAATAATTACAAGTTATAAACTTAGAGACCAAAACGTCAGCATCTGACCTGGTTACTGTTTTTCTTCCTGCAGTGCTGTTGGTTCCAGCTCTCCCCTCCACTACAGTGCTTTGCACAGCCACCAGAGCAGGATTGTCACATCCTCACCAGGAACTCACTCTCGAGTTCATTCTCCGAGTATATCCAACATGGCCGCCCTCAGGTGAGGTTAACCTAGCCAATGAGGACCATACCCATAATAGGTAAAAACTGAAAAATGCTTATCCCCTGTCCTCCTGTCTCAGCCGTGCCCACTCTCCAGGCATGGCAGCTCCATCCTTTTCAGGTGTGGCTCGTTTCAACACGTCTTTGCACAGCTCATCCCCCAGGGGGCACCATGGCTTGTTAGCATCTCCCAACAGTACTATCAATGAGACAGTGTTGGTCCCAGAGATGGAACCTATCATACCTGACCTCTGCATGGAGCAGCTATGGAGTGAGGCGGTAACTGCTGGCTCCAACAGGTAATTGGCAGCATTGAAATCTAACTTCAAAGCTTTTGACTAGTTTTAGCTCAAAGGTCGCTCTTAAAAATGTAAAAATTGCTTTTAAGCCTGTAACTCTTTTGTCGTATTGTAAATGTGAGACTATTTTAATCAGTAAAGGAAAAAACAATAAGCAATGAAAGCTTGAATGGTCTTGCAAAGTTGTTCATTAGCCTTTAGATCAAAGTTTGTGAGCAACTTGTTCTTTGTGTTTGCATAATACACAACTTTTTTTTTTTTTTTTTTTTTAAAGACATCATTTGTATTCTATGTAATACAGTTCTTTCTGTTGCTTTAGGCTGTTCCAATTTAGCAAATTCTGCTGTTTGACATCAGTTAGCATCTCTTTTTACCATTTACAGGGAAATGAGCAGCCAGGCATCTAAAGTATTCCTGACCTCTGATCTCTGTGAGAATCATTACTTGTGTTTCCTGGTGGAATCTCACCAACAGCTCAGGTAAACAAACATACACACATCTTTGTCCACCTTAATTTGTTGTGAAATGTGAGTTCACAAGTTAACTTTTTTTTTTCATGATCATTTTATTTTCTGCAGATGTGTGAAGTTTATTGAGAGCAATGATACGTCACAGCTCATCTTCCCCTCTGTCACAACCATCCCTGCTAAAGATGCGGAGCCTCTGCAGGTGCATTATAAAATTCTATCATGGAGAGTTGAAAGGGAAAGCGCAAAAGTTAAAACGGGGGAAAACGGTATTCATTAGAGTCAAGAGTCTGTATGAAGTTTATGGTGCTGTACTGTGCTGAAAATAGCCCTTAGCAGGCTGTAAACATTGTGTAGGAGGCCTTCCTGTATTTTTATTTTTTATTTTTATTTTTTTTTTAATCTTATCCGGATGATTACAAGTTTTGCAAGATATAATTAAGGTTTTCCTTGCTACCTACAGGAACTAATGTGTGTATATACATGAGATAAATCTGTTTCACAAAGGATTTTGTGAAAAACTGTAATTAAAACTTTAAAAATAAAACTGTAATTATTTATCATAGTGGTGGTTATGTCCAGTCCATGCCTATCAAAAAAGTCTAATAGCAAAATGTTTTTTCTAGTTTAGATCAGGTTGGTCATTCTTTCCTGAAACGTTTAGTTTTCTCCATCGTCTGGATGGTAAAACTACCATGTGACCTGAGGTCACCCAGGAAAACTATGGAGTTGGATGCTTGAATTTTGGAGCAGAAACCAGTGATTTATGTTTATTCATTATCATTTCAACTTTTAAGTTATTTTTTTTAAGTATGCACATTTACAGGTTCTAGCATCTTGTGTGAATATTTGATAATTTTCTTTGTATTAAGTTGTTGACAGTTGGGGAAATTACAGCAGGTTTTTTTTTGTTTGTTTGTTTGGTTTTTTTGGAGTAACATTCAACGTGTTTCTGACAATGAAACTTTGCTCCTCAGAGTATAGATGCCATGCTAGTTCTGGAGGCCTGTGGTAGTTTGGTTCTCTATACAGGAATCACCAGGGTAAGCACAGCTGCCTTTGCTTCCTGTAGATGACAATTGAGTTCTCAGATTTTTTGATTTATTTATTTATTTATTTATTTATTTAACGGTGTAATGAATCATGGGATTGCTTTCTTGGCTGTCACCTAGGTCAGCAAGGTGTTTGTGCCTGGACTGTTGTCACCCTCCTTCAGCCTGACCAATCACCTCCCTCACCGCAGCACTCCAGTGGAAACTGTTAGCACACCTGCTAACGCTGGCAGTAGGCATCTCCAAAGACTTGATGAGGTATTAACATGCATTGTAAATGCACTTTTCTTTGCTTTTTAAGTGTGTACTGTATATCTGGTACATTTGACTCCTTTGGTTCACCTCTCTATTTTAACACCTCTCTTCAGGATGCCATGCCTTCACCAGTGACAGGGCTAAGGGGTCCAAACATTAAACACCATGATGCTTCCTTTTTGGAGGATTACACATTTCAGCCAGCCACACCCTACATCAATGCCTTACGTGATCCTGTCTGCAACCGGGTGACTCTGGTAGGTTTTCTGTGTTTAACATAGATGGCATTGATCCCTTTTTTTCCCTCAACAATAGGTAAAACGTGTGTTTTGTAATCATGGGGAATTAACTCAGATGATCGGTCATCCACACACTCACAGTCAGTACAAGAAACAGATGATGTAATCAAATCAAAGCCAAAACAAAACACAAGTTCAAATTAATGTTTGGTGTCCTAATTTTTTAACTCATCTGAGTTTAATGACATATACAGAGCTGATTATTAGAAGGGGACTTTTCGGATACAAACTGCCAAAAGATGGTTGTCAGCTGTCAGTGCAGTGGAGGGTAAAAACGCATCAAGTGAAATTTGGACTGACTGCTACTGCACCACGACAACATAGTGAGACTCTCCCTTAAGGTGTTGTTTCTTGTTTCTAATGTCTATCTGTGTCTGCACAAGTGATTCAGGCACATTCATATTTGTGAATGACGGTTACAAAAGCAACGTTGTTCGTGTTTCTGCCTCTTGGGTTAATCCTGTCAGACTTGGTCTAGACACTCTCTTCAGCTCCAGGACTTTACATTATTCTCTAAGTTACACACCAGCCAAACATCACTGTTTCTTTCTCTTATACATCATCAGAAAGCTTTCTGTCTGCAGGCTGCTGCTCTTTTGACTTTGCTCATTGAATTTCTGTTTGAGACCTCAATATGTCAATCCAGAGACTAATTGTTCCTAATGCGGCGCACTGGACTTTTCAAACCTCCTGCTCCTGTTGAGTTTCACATCAGGGTTTCTTTCATGAAAAAATGACAAGAACAGGACAAAACCTGCTGGAGAAAATGTGATGAGAGGTTTTGGTCTGTTTTTCCATCTAGAGCACAGCTATTCAAAATAATTGGAAATATACAGTTATAATCCTGGTGAAAATGTGAAAGTTGCATGCTCTCAGTGACTGATTTGGTTATTTTTCTTTTCAGCTGATGATATTAGCTGTGATGCAGCTGGTAGAATAATTGGATATAACTTGCTGCAACAGAAAAATGCTGCTGTATACATAATTGCAGGACAGGAAATGCTCGGAATTACCGCAACTTGTGAACTGATTACTCGTAAAGTATAGCAATAATAATATAGTAATAATAATTCAAGACACCCAAGGACACTTTACAATTGGATAAAACACATAATGAAAAAATGAAGAAAAGTAAAACGAGTGCAAGCAATCATGAAATATTAAGTGAACCCTATAATTTATATCTTGTTGAGTTTTCTTTAGCATCAAGAAGCTGCTTCTTAGACTTGCACATCAACAGGAAGAATTGTTGGAGTGTTCATGTAACTGTTTCAGTTCATCAGTATTTCTGGGATGTCTTGATTAAACCCAGCAGAGAGAGGAAGTCATTTGGTTGAAGACGGGACTCTTTTGACTTGACCATTTCAACGCACGTTTTAAAAAATTCTGTTATTCTGTTGTTGACTTACTGGTGTGCTTTAGGTCATTGTCTTGTTGCATCACCAACACCACCAACTCTCCCAAGTTTCAGGTCACAAAGGCCCTGAAATCCACCTGAGGTACACCCTAGGAAGGTCGCCAGTCCATCACAAGGCTAATAGAGAGAGACAGTCCTCATTCACATTCACAGTCACACCAGAATTGGACACCAGAAATGCCTTGACCCGGCATAAAGAATACAATTTAGAATTCATCGTTCTTTTAACAAAGACTCAAGGCATCCCTAACACAACTAAACCATTCTTCGGAGTTGCGTAGACGTTTAGGTGTTGTTGTGCAGTGCTTTTTTTTTTTTTAATTTATTTATTTTTTTCTTCACTTCTAAACTCAACATTGTTAATTTTCACCGAAGGTCCAGGTTTAGCTTGCCTAACAACAAAGCAAAGAAGTTTTGTTAAACCTCCATTTTGTCTTTTGCAAACATGGGATGTTTTGTAATTATGTTTTTAATGGTTACTTTCTATTCTGTCCTTCAAAACTTTCCTTTTTCAATCTTTTTCTTATAATGAACACATGAACAAAGGTGTTAGCAAGTTTTACTTATGGTGTGATCTTTACAGGATGTACAGGCAGAGATTAATTATAGATGAAGATCAGACTACTTATTTTATGACAAATCAATACAGGAATCTTTATTTGAAATATTTCGAAGCATTTTGTTTCAAGTTATGGGTTGAAAATTTCATGTGTGTTGCACTTTTGACAAAATGCTGTAAGAACGCCTGATGTGACATCAGTGATTGGAGTAGTGCTTGAAAGTTTAATCAGCTTAAGTTGCAGCCAGGAAGTTTCTGACTGCATGTAATTAAATGTTATTTGCTGTTGTTTTGTGTTTCTGTCTAGTATACCCGAAGACAATGAGTTATTGCACACACCAGTTTCTTTTTTCTGAGATTTGCAATCAGGCTTTCTCTGTTGAGGTCTTTTATCAGTTTTGTGCTCACAAACAGCTGTTTTGCACTGATATAAAATTGATGTGAAATTGAACTTAAAGAGTATAATTTAAATGTATGCACAATCTGTCTCCACAATTTCTCCAGGAACTAAGCATTGGCACAATGCTGAGGATTTCTATCCCAGAGATTGCTACTTCAGACCTGGGTGAGTCACACATATATACATTTAAAAAAAAATAAATCAAAGAAACGCTCTCACACATTTAAGAGTTGACATTGCAGCCGACAATGTTGGCGTGTACATTTTAAGTGAGACCACACACAGATCGCTTAGTCAGTGCGGTGAGGTCCTTTAATTAGGTTTGAGAGCCTCTCTGCATCGTGTCCACAGTGACATATAATCTTGATGTCTTGAGGACCATTATGAGGCAGACACACATGGGCAGCAAGCACAAAACATTACACTGATAAACACTTTCACAACACCAGAATTGTTAATTTTTTTTTTTTTAATCTATTAAAGAGGATAGTTAAATCTATTGTAAATAATAGATGTAGCTCAAATCTTTATATATGGCTTAACAGAATGATGTTGTGCATCATAACTACTTCAGGAAATGGAAAGGAAAGGTCATACATGTATGAACTGAAAGCGAAATGTAATGTGTGTCTGAACCTCTGGTAATAAAATATCTGGAAACAGATGGCCTGCTATGCTGAGGTGAATTGGAAAGATGACACAGTTGTTTTTAGATGTGCAGAAGCACAGATATCCACATCTGCTCTTATTGTGTAATCTCTTACACAGGCTTGATGTAAAAATTAGTCAACAAATCTATTTGGTGTTTTCACTGTTTTTAAAAAGCCTGTTCTTTTGCTAAACCATTAACATCAGTTCACAGTGGGAATAAAAATGGAGGGATCTTCTTCTTTTCAGGTAGTACTAAAAGCTTTTAGCAGCTTTTATCTAAACAAATGTGGGGCAGCATCTTTGCCACTGCTGATAAAACCACTGTTGCCACTTCTTTTTTTTCTTTTTTTTTTTGGTTAAGGTTTTCACCTTTTGGCTTTACTGAAATGTCATTATCCTTTCAGTTGTTTAAAAGTACCTGCCGGGGGGGGGGTTAATAACATTTTTAAGATCCAACAAACAGATTTGCATAATATATATTTTCTTGCTATGTTGTACCACAGCCTTTGATTATCTAATCAGCATTTTTAGATAATCATCCAAAGGTATTAACTTAAAAAAATAAATGCCTTTTTTAACTTTAAACCTTCCAAACTTTTCCAAAGATTCTGACTGTCTGCTCTGTCTGCTTCGTTTTCTTATGTAAGATTTTCCACATGAAATGGAAAATTACTGTTTGTTTTTCTGGAAAGACCACTCAGCTGGTAAAACAAACTCTATGGTATAACAGCAGACAGACCTATTCATTTCCCCGATGATTTCATTTCCCAATAGCACATAGTAGCTGATGACCATGTACTTTGTAATAATTAAACTAAATTACAGATATTTTTTTTCTAACCAATTAACTTTGAGGTCAGCTGGATGATTTCATCTGTTGTCTACCACTAGTGGATCTACTGTGACCATGAACCTTCTCTTCTAGCTTTTGTTCGTTTTTATTTTTAAAGCCTTCATTGTCACTAAGCAGTGTGTATCACTCTTGCTGCCTTGTGTACCTGCCTTTGTGTCTTGTTCATATGTTGCTCTCCATTATTTTGTAATCGATCCTGTAGACAAGGCTTTCTTCCTCTAATGAAATGGCATTTAGCTACCTCTTTCTTGACCTTTCCAACTCTGGGTGTCCAATTAAGATTCCCAGTGATGTTGATTAAGCATCTGATTGGCCAGAGTTGTTAGGAGACATGGTAGCGCTAATTACTGTTGTTGTGGTAGTTAGTTTGTAATTTCCATTTTTCTTTTTGGGGGGTAGAGGATGATAGGTGGAAATTGTCAGATCAGGATGAGATTCATTAAAAAAAATCTGTTAAAAATAATTGTATTGCACTTTTTTTGTGTTTGTTTCTAAACTTCCATTTGTCTGTGGTTGGTAGCACAAGTATTAGAAAGTTTTAGCTCTAGTTTTAAGCCTAGAATTCAGGCAGTGGTTTTACTGAATTTAACACTTTTACAATAACATTTCCACCATTTTCTACAGCTGAGAGAATCCAACCAGCAACCTTTTATGTATTTCATCTTTTCCTGTTTTGAAATTATTGCATCTTAGAAAAACTAATGTTTTGTTTTCTCACATTCTTAATGATTATTATTCTTAAACGTAATATAACTAATAAAACTGTACAATGGTTATCTAATTCCATCCATTATATAGAAAAAATGTTAGTAAATGTGTGTTTTCTGAATTGCCTCATATGATTGTGAATTTCACACCTAACTACCATGAACTGTGACACTTTTGCTATTTCCCTTGTTCCCCTTCGTGTATTTCAGTGAGAAAGTGCCTTGAGGCAATTCGTTTTATCCTGCCTAAGGAAGCTGCTATGAAGGTTGGTGGAAGTGAACATGTGGAATTTCAGTTACAAATTATGTATTAGTTAAAAACTTGACATTGTGCGCAGACAAGCAAAGATTCAGAATAACAACTTAACCAGTCTGCCAATAATTTTAATTCAGTGCATTATTAACTCTACCAAGGAGGTGTGTGCGCGCGTGCGTGCGTACGTGTTCGTTCAGATGATTACTCAAAAAACTATTGATGGGTTTGCATGAAAATTCTACCTGTGATTGGTCAGTCTGGATCTGGATCTTTACCCATGATTTAATTTTTTGGGAAAGGTTTCACATAATTGAATTTGGCCATCGTATGTTCACAAATGCATTTCAAACTGAAATGAAGGGCAAAAAATTGGGAAAACTTGTGTTGATGGTCTTAAGTAAATGTATTTGCAATTTAATCCAAATCCAGACATCAAGAAGGATGGTCTGAATCTGGGACTTGTGTATGATATTGTGTAGGAAATTTTATACTCAGGAAAGGTAACCTCAAGCTGTGCTATTTATAAGCACTGAAACCTTTAGAGCGTAAGCTCTCCATCATGTTTATTTAAATGTTACTCAGTCGTGGTTAGTGTACAGAGTATGACATCAGAGTTGACCAACTAACTGTCTCCAACTAATCAAGAAGGCAAGAAGGAAAAACAAAGAAGGAAATGTATACAATAACAGCCTCATTAGGCTTTGGCAGAAATTGTATAGGATCTCATTAGGTAGAGTAAGAGGCTGAATGACAAAATTATGTTTTTCAGGGCTTTATTTTCACACAAACATGCAGATATACTCTTTATTTTCATTTAGTTTTGCTAAATTCTTTAAATGCAACAGGTTTTGGTGAAATGGTATAACATCTACAATGCACCTGGAGGTCCCAGTGCCCACACAGAGTGGAGCCTGTTTGTCACCTGCTTCATGACACTGATGGGCTACAACACCGAGCGCCTGACCTGGACACGAAATGTGAGTCAGCATTTGTATTTTGTTTTTTAAACTGTAATTGTAATTTCCAGTTAATGTATTGTAGAAATGGCTTTCCAATTTGTTTCATAATTAATGACATTTGCAGTCATACTGAGTAGATTTAAAAATGAAACTTTCAGTAAAAATCTTGTACATTAATACAAAATGATTCTTGGCAGCCAAAAGCCTGGTCTGCTTTGAACTATTTTTTTTTTTTTTTTTTGTAAATTCTTGACTAGAAAAATCCTATTGTGGCTTTAAACTGTAATTTGCATGTCTTGACCTTGCTCCCTGTCCTCCTTCCTACTTTCACAGCTGCATTTTGAAATGCCTCTCTCTCCAGTGATTGCAGCCAAGAAGGCTCGTCCCTCCGATGGAGGTTCTGATGAGGTGTGTTACTTAAGTGTGAGCTGTTGTGATGTTTTAGAGCACAATTATCAAGCTTGATTACAGCTTGTAGACTTATAATCCCTTAACAATCAATTATGTATGCAAGGGTTGTCTCACATAGTGAGACAGTGAAACAAGTGTTATAAAAGAAAACACAGCAAAAAGAAAGTGCTTCAATACTCTTGAATATACTTATATTATACTTATATACTTTTGAATCCCCCAAATTGCAGATTTTAGAAAGTAATATATATCACTAATGATTTCTAGTCTCATGAAACATCCCTTGACTTCTTTCCATGTCTTAATTTTCTCAGTTACTAAAGTTACATTTGTTCTATATACTGCTTGTGGTGGCCCCTTGGCCAGAATTTCCTGGAAAAATAATTTCTTGTTTCTCTGTAAGAGTTCCCTGGTTAAATTAATGATCTAAAATAGTGTAAAAATTTTTCTTTTTCTTTCTTATATTAAACAGTAATTTTAAAGGTCAAATTCATGTTTTAGAAACTGTTGTTTTGAAACAGTTTCAGCTATTTTCATTTTAGCTTGTTTGCTGTTTACTTTTGCTATTGTGTTTATAAGTTTTAAGGACATAATAAAGCCTTTAACCTAAAGATTTTAAAAATACATTTTAGTAAAAAAAAGAAAAAAAAGAAGCAACCAGAAGTAAACCAGTACAGTCATGGAGAACTCTGTGTGATGGGAAATCCCAGTTTACTCTTAGGAGGGAGGGCAGTGGGGGGGGGGACTGTAATCTGTCCTACAATCCTAAACATAGTTACACATATTTGTGCTTTTGTCATTGAGGAGATTCACATTGGCACAATGTGTTCCCTTTCCCCTTGCTGTAACCCTAAATCTGAAACCCAAGTCTTAACCCTTGAAATGGCCCCTCCACAGTCTTCTTTAAATATTCCTAATTATTGGTTGGCTTCTTAAGTAATGTGTTCTCATTAGAGCAAAATATGGTTGGAAAATGTCAGTTAGCTGGAGGCTTAGGCTGTAGTGTGTGTGTGTGTGACCTGAAGAAATGTGTGAGCCACATTAGACTGGACGACAGTGTCAGCTTCTTACCTCTGTTGTCTTCATGCTGCATCAAAGATGTAAAGATGAGGGCAGAATTGTTAGAATTATTTCATTTCTGAAGGTTTTCCCAAGTCAGAGCAAGGTATGTTCAGCATAGCTTTTTCCAAACATCCCAATTTTTAATTTGGATACCTAAATTATTTTAGTTTGCCCACAGAAACACAATTATTTCACGAAAAACAAAATCAAACTGAAAAGTATAAGCCCCCCGATGATAGACTCGACCTTTGTCTTCAGTTCACCTCACACATTTTCAGTAGGATCAGGGCTTTGTGCTGTAACATCATTTTGGTCTTTAAAATCTAGTGCTTCATATTTTGGGTCATCGTTGTGTTGGCAGACGAACTGACAATCCAGACCCAGTTTGCTGCTGCTTGAAGTTTTCTTTCAAAACTAAATTGATGAAATTCCCAGTTCCAGTTCCATAATACTCCCACCACTGTGTTTCACTATAGGGATGATGTTCTTTGAATTGCATGCCTCTCCCTTTTTTCTCCAAACTCATTCATCATTCATATTATTGTTTCTATTTTGCTAACGATCTGCATCCCCTTACCAATCAAATTATAAACAATGGAGAGCCATGAGTTGGACCAAAATGCGGTCTGTCTTGTCAAGTGACCAAATGCACAGAAATGTCTCAAAGATCATTTTGCAGTTCACATAACATTTTACTGACTGTATTTGATGTTTTGGTCTCTGGTTTTAAAAGCTATCTTTTTGACTGGTGTTTATCTTTGTTTCCTCTCCCTGTAGGACTGGGACTACTTGATGGGGTCCCATTACCACCGTCAGATGAATTTCTTGCCCGTTGCCACTTCACTGGATGCCAGTGGCAATAGTACAGTCACTTCAGAAACTGAAGGCCTGTGCACTGTATGTACCAAACACTGGGTGAATCCATATACTGCATGTTCTTTGATTCTGTTTGTTTGTTGGTGTATTTGGGCTTAGACATTATGGGTATGATTTGTTGGAATAAGAGTTAATGCTCACAAATAGAGGTGTAATTAACCATACTTCTTCTTCTTCCATCACCACCTTATTTTTTTTCCTCATTCAAATTTCCTGATAAAACAATGAGAGATTCCCAGCACACTGATTGTAGGTATATTCAGTATGCCTGCAGACTTTTGTGAACTAGCAAACTGTAGTCATGTTGATTTGACTGACCTTCTTTTGAGTCTCCTTGATTCTGTTTTCATAGCACTGCTGATTTGTATTGCTTTATACACAGAGGTGCTTTCTGTTATTTAGCCTATATTCCTTTTTTGTGATTATTGTTGTGGACAAAATAGTTGAAACATGAAATATTATTAGAAAAGGGAGCTCAACACTGCAACTATACCACCTTTAATTTGGTTAAAGGAAAACCACAGTAAGTAAAAAATTGTGCAAAGAACATAACACCGAATTTCATTTGGTGTTATTGAAGGGCTGCTGGAGCTCACCTTAACTGTGGGGACAATTCTGGCAAAGAAGAGCAAAAGACATTGGCATGCATTTACTTGTAGTCTTCCTGATTGTTTTTGCACGATGTCATGTCAGTATAAGTTTGCTGTTATATCTCCAGGCAATTACAAAATCTCCTGTTACATCCTGTTTAACCTGTTCCCCCTTTAATTTAATGTTTCTGCTCTTTCTTTTTGCCACTGAATGTCCTAGGCTTCTTCTCCCCCCAGTCCATCTCTGAAGTTGGACAGTTCAGCTCCTCTGTTCCCTCACATCCCTGCACTCTTCTATGTCCTCCATCTGCTCTATCAGGAACTGCAGCTGGATGAGCTGCAGCGAGCGAGAGCTTCATCACTAGTCTGCCTGCTGCAACAGCTGGCTAGGTAACCATTCTTCTAGCTGTCTGTGTGTGTGTTTGAGGTTTTTATGTTTCTTTTTTCTTGTATAAGGAAAGTAAGTTACATTCAGTTGGCTTTGGCTGTCCAGATGACCGAATCTTTCTATAAGATACTTGTCCAACATTTTTACAAGATCCTGTTTATTTTTATGAGGCGTAAAGAAATGCTAGCCTTGAGCTGGGCGACATTTATCAAAACAAACAGAACCTTGTTTAATTTTCCACTGGTGAACTCAAACCACGAGAAGAAAAGAAAAACACACATTGTTTTCTGTGAAAGCTTGTGTTGTGTGCCATCCATGCTCTTTACTGAGAAATATACTTCAGCAGGTTGTTAAGTGACCTCTGTTATTGGTGACAATGACAGTAACAGAATAGGGAGAGTGGGAGAATGAAGTACTCTTAGAGTAATTGGCCTGTATTGTCAGTATGTGGGTTGTTATGCAAATATGGTTCTAATTTTTGCATTCTCTGTACTTTATTAACTGGTTAAGCTGGTTAAATGATGATTCTGATGGTTTCATTAGGCATTTAACTGGCACGATAACAGTTTTAAATAAGTAATCTCAATGCCTTAAATGAGCAGTTGCTTTAATTTTCTTTGCAGAATTTACAGTGGAGTTTTAGGATGACCTGTTTTTATGTTAAATCTAAAACAACCTGTTAACATAATGTCAAGACATGACCAGTCTGTTTCCTCTGTGCCTGTGAACTGCAGAGACCAGTTTCTTTAGTTTTGAAAGCAAAAATGAATTTCAACTGTTTCAGCTTCAAGGCTAACTCCTAAACTTTTATCATAGAGCCATGCTATTGCATTGCATAATCATTGTGGTTTGTCATTATCTTCCTTAGTCTTGGTTGAAAAGGACACTGGATAAGAGCATATGTTGCTCTAGCAGATCCATACAGATATATTCAACATTAATGGTGCTTTAACAGAATGAACTAGTCACAAATCAACTTTGCAATGTGCTCTAATCCTCACTCATACCATCATGGATGTGCAGTAATAACAAACCTGATGGTGCTTCTTTAGCCCAGATGATACAACACTTATAGTTCAAAATATATGATAGAAGTACCTTCTTTTCCAATTTGATAGTGATGATAAATATTATTCCGAGTTTAACTGTTAACTGCTTTAAAGTGGTGAACCCGTGATTGTCAGTTTTGAAAAACTCAGTCTCTCCGTGTTGTTCTTTTTCATTTTTTTTTTTCCTCTGGATTAGGTCATTTTTGGTGCAATCCCAAATACATGTAAGCCAGAAAAATCCTCCCTACATTTCCTATAGTGTTATAAATATTTTTAAGTAGCTTGGTTATATGAGGCTTCGCTTTACTTGTAATCTAACTAAACACTTTCTTGAAGAGTTTTTTGTCTTAATTGGTCATGTCAAGTATTAATGAATACAGTGTGATATTTATATTCTACTGACTTTTGATATTTGCTTATATATCCATTTGTTAAGTAAATTATGGTCCCTTTTTTAATACTACAGTCTAACTAGGGAAAACTGTGGTTGGAGACTATGGCACAAGTAGAGATCAAAACTGTAACTGTTTTTTTTTTTTTTTTTTTTTTTTTTTAAATTCAAAACGACTTCAGTGTTTCAGAGCAGTGATAAAACAGCAATAAGATGGAGTCCATCTGCTATCTGTTTGCTGTTGAATGGGGTCAAGTTGGCAATTATATGCAATCTGTGTTGTGTTGTTGGTGACGTTTACATACACAAAAATTGCACAGTATAAAGTATTGGAAGAATCTTAGAGTTTTGAAACAGTAATTCATAAAATCCACCTCAAAAAGTGACATAGTTATTTCAGGACTGTGATTTAACTGTCAAATGACACAGGTGCTCAGTAACCTGGATTTTATATAGGAATAGAACCTGAATACAGTTGGCAACCAGTTGAGTCAAGAACACTACTGCAAAGAGACACATCACAGATGAGTTGCACTCATTGGCACAGACTGATTCATATTGATTTTTGCAATCTGTTTGCATTTATAAATTAGAAGGCAGTTATTTGCACTTACCTTCGCCTGTGTGTTTGAGAGTGGTTGGAGTTAGTCAACAATGGACCGCAGTTGGTTGGAGACAGGTTTCCTCCCTCAAGGTGACCTTTAGAATTGCTTTGCAATCCAAAATGGTCAGAGTTTTAGGGTCACCGCAACTAATTTGGCTGTTTGCAATCACAGGATAATCACCGGTTTTTTCTTTTTCCTAGTCCCTACAGTGGTTGTTTTTACTCTAGTGTGACTGAACCATTAGAGTGAACAGTGGCGGATACAGCAATGAATAGTCACATTTTGGTCATTGATATATCATTACTTTGACCATACATTGCTCCCCGATTCCTCATAGAACCACATCTTGTGCATCTCCAGTTTCAAAACATGAAGAATGCAATGGGGGGTATTCTCATCTCGAGGCTTTATGGCAGCCACAGTCAACTTCCAGTTACAGTTTATCATTATCATTAATTAATATAGACGCTTAAAAAAAGAACCAACTTAGAGAAGGAGCACAAGACATGGCTAGAAGTAGAAGAAATAAAGAATTCAGATGAAAAAGATTACAAACCTGGATAACTGTACGCTCCTTACTGCGTCCCTGTGCAAAGTGCACACACAGCTAGAATCTGTAGGAATCAGGGGTTTGTACCAAGATTAAAAAATATTGATTATCTGATGCTAAGCTGAAAGATAATGATTCATTGCTGTTAATTACTTTCACTGTGTATTTAATTACAACCTGAAACACGTTAAATGTCACGGAGGCTATTTGAGCCATTTTTAGACTTTTCTTAATTACTTGCAGCAATTTAGTCCAAAGCTGTGCAGTGAAATATGCATGTGTGAGTCCTAGTACATGGTAGACTTAATAACCCATTGATAGAAGGTTATAAACCTTATGTTCTTCTAAGTAGAAAAAAAAATACTGTTAAAGAATGCTAATGTATGTTTGTTTCTGTTTGCAGAGATCTTCAGCTTGAAGAGTATGTGGATCTGTACTGGAGAGACTACCCTTCAATAATTAGTGGCTTCACTGAGAGCTGCTTGATAGACCAGGGTAAGGCTTATTTAATTGTCTGTAACATTATCAAGTCAGGAAACGGACAAGACATGTTAAACAGGAGGATGGATGGTCTGCTGCTGGTAAAAGCTGTTTTAGCAGCCTTCCTTTGTATTTCTTGGACTCCTAAAGGTGCTGCAAATGTAAACAAATGCAAAATAAATTTGCATGACGAGGCACTGTAACGTGTAATCTTCCCTCAGTCCAGCTGTGGTTTTTAAAAACTGAGCTAGCTTGTCAATTGTTGGATTGTGTGTTGGTGTGTTGTTGTTGTTGGGGTTTTTTTTTTTTTTTTTTTTTTTTTTTTTTTGTTTTTCTTCTTTCTAAATATGAGATGAGTGTAATGTTACCTTATGTAGGCTAAGCAGTGATTGGTTCACAATATTCCAATCATTTGCATTGCTGTTATGAGATAGAGCACCATTGAACAGAGGAATAGTTTTTTACACGCTTTTGAGGCCATTGCACGGTTTCTTTCCACAGGGGTGGACTTTCCTGCTTCCTGGTAATTTCCTGCTTGTGATTGACCCGATTGGTTTTGAGTGTGAAATTCTACCGATGGGCATTCCCAACACATAGCACTTAAAATTAGTCTGAATATAAACAAGGTTTAGTTAAAAATAAAGACTCAGTGCGGGGGAAGTTTTCTTGTTGTCACTAAGTTTTCGTGACAGATGTCCTAAAAATTATGTGAACACATGTCAGGTGGTTATTTGCTTTGTGACACGGATACTTGCAGGGTTGAATATAAAGTGTTGCTGTTATTTTGTGCACGTGGTTTTCTGAGAAAGGATGAAGTGACATAACCATCCAGCTCCCTTTTATCTCTTGTTCTTTTACCTCACCCACCACCTTTCTCCCTCCTCTTCCTCACCTGGCTTTTCTTAGCACTGATTTGCCAAATGCAGCGGCCGTCTTTCCTGAGACCAGAGCCTCCCTGTGTGTTCAGCTGGCTCAGTAGCTGCTTGAGAGGAGAGGAGAGCCCACCTTTCCCCTACCTGCCGGGTATCTGCCAGAGGACCAGACTGCTGGTTGTGGTACGATTAAAGCACATCTGTCATTTTATAAAATAACTTTCTTCAAGTATAGTGAGTGTAGCTTACTATCTATCTATATATCTCCAAGAAGTTAATGCCGTCCGTCTTTCCTTTTTCTTAACTTGCTTTATAGAATTGTTAGAAAGCTGCAATTCATGAACCATATTTCCTTACCTTTTTTTCTTATTTCAAAAATAAAATATTAAGCACCACATGTGCAGGTGACACTCAGGCATTTGTACTTTCGCAGTGTAAAAATGATGTTGCTCTTCCTTTTTTTTTGCATAGAAATGGATATGCAGTGCTAAATAAGAAGGGCCTAAGTTTTGGTGCTTCATATCACTCTTAAAAAGACAGTACTCAACAGAGAGACATGGATACAACATTGGTCATATTATCATGTTTGTTCAAATATTTGTTCACAAATTTATGTGCTTTGATTATGACTGTGGCACAATTTTTCGTTACAGTGTACTGGCTCATATTTCGATGCGCACAGTATCTCCTGAATCGGCAATAGGAAGAGTAAAGTAAAGTGTGAGAGCACTCTAAGTCCCCTCCTTGTAAGCCTAAATGCCTCTTGATTAAAGGTTTTCCCCTTCACCACTTAGAACAGGATGGAGTGAAGAACTGAGGTTCATATTCATCCATCAAAAAGCTTTGATCACATCAGTTCATTGCAGTTCACAGAACAGTTTTATTTAAATTATCCCTTTCTTTTTTCTTTAGAAAATATAACTGCTCTTCACTGGAAATGTCAATATTTATTTTTTTATGCAGTAAAAATCTATACTGTGCAAGTGTTTTTGTATCATATTTACATCTCTTCTCTTAACCTTTTTTCCAGAGTTATGCTCTCTATGTCATTGGAGATGAAAATGCTACTTCAACAGATGTATCCAAGTACCTAGCCAAGCTTTCTGCAGGTTTGTTAGTGACTAACCTTTAAGATCATTTTCTTGCATGCTGCACTGTGTGTTTCTCTGTGGGTATGCATGTTTGGGTTCATTTATTGACAACCACCCCCTATTACCTGCCAGTCCCCTGCCTTCATGCTTCAGGGCCCAGTAGCACAGAAAGAAAGATGAGTGACGCAGGTTTGTGTGTCACCTGATTTCCTTTGTGTTTATTTCAACAAAAAACAATACAGCGCTAAGGTAACAGCTGTTGCTGCAGGTGTTGGATGAACTTTTGCCTTGACTTGGACACTGGCTTTGTGTGAGAGATGCTTGAGAATCCAGAGTGACTTTTTGAGCACTATGTTGCTATTTTTAATAAACAGATGCCATCCCACTCAAACACAATCCCACATTCATCAGGAACAAAATGTTGCCTTTATTTTAAGTGTCTGTGAAGGTTCTCAGTCATCCAGGTCATCGTAGTCAAAGGAGCTTGCAAAGAAAAGCGTCTGGACTTCTTTAAGTTGCTTGAAGACGTTTCACCTCTCATCCGAGAAGCTTCTTCAGTTCTAAGGTCAAATGGTGGAGAGTCCCAGATATAAACCTACTATGAACACACCCGAAACTTTGGCTGATTGGGTCCCACACCCAGTTTCACACCTTGGCTCAGGCGATTAGAGGATCATCAGGGGGTCCTTTTGTCCCTCTGTGGGGGGATACTCCTACTAGGTTTATATCTGGGACTCTCCACCATTTGACCTTTGAACTGAAGAAGCTTCTCGGATGAGAGGTGAAACGTCTTCAAGCAACCTAAAGAAGTCCAGACGCTTTTCTTTGCAAGCCTTTATTTTAACCACTCATTTTAATGTTCTTTTTTTTGTTCTTTTTTGGTTACAGTTTTTACTACAGATTTGAAAATGCTTTAATATATTTACCGTATTTTTTGGACCATAAGGCATACTGTTGACGAACGTGTCTGTTTTCATACATAAGGCGCACTGGATTATAAGGCACAATAACCGAAACAAAACAGTCAGATACGTCAAACTTTACTCATTCTTGCTTCCTGGCAGCACGGTGACATGGTACTGATAGCACTGTTGTCTCACAGCAAGAAGGTCCTGAGTTCAATTCCACCATCAGGCCGGGGTCTTTCTGCATGGAGTTTGCATGTTTTCCCTGTGTTTGCGTGTGTTCTCCCGGTACTTCGGCTTCCTCCCACCATCCAAAGACATGCAGTTTGTGTCTCTGTGTGTTAGCCCTGCGACAGACTGGCGACCTATTCAGGGCATACCCCGCCTCTCGCCCTATGACAGCTAGGATAGGCTCCAGCGCCCCCCACGACCCTGAAAAGGATAAGCGAATGAATGGATGGATTCTTGCTTCCTCCACTTCCGTACCATTGATTCATCAATGCTGAATTCTCTCGAAGCTGCTCTATTCCCATGTTGTTGCAGTATATTAATGACTAACCTCGTATTGTGGATGGGTTATCTCAGTTGTTCTCCTGACTGAAGTTTAGTCCGTTTACAGCATACCGGCCATGCGATTGCATTTTCCCCTAACCATCGAGAACCCGCACGTTAATTCTTTTGGAGTGGCAAAAAATTAGCGTTCATCCTTCAGCTTCAATTATGCTATCATAGCTGTCTCGCTAGCGATCACGTAGCACATCATTATATACCAGCTAGTCCAACTTCAGTAACCATACAAATGTCACTGCTGTTTAGTTTTCTGTCTTTGTTTATGTTGGAAGTGATAGCAGAGCTGTACATTTTAATTTTTTCAGAAATCTCTCAGTTATAACATGCTATATCATGTTTAGGTGGAAACTAGCAAGGTAACTTCCTGCTAACCTCCAGCCCTGTTAAATTTAATACATTGTTTTCATGGATGCCTGGATGTTAAACTTAATTGTTACACCTGGTAAAGCAGCAACGCTGATCATCTTATTAAAGCTGAAAGAATTTATGGTTTTTAACTCTCACTGATGCTGCAGTGTTCATTTGACTTTGGGTCCAAAACTCCGTCCTCTTAAGGTCCCAGTCTGCGAGGCCCCTGACTACGGTAGCCATAATGCTCCGACAATCCATCTAGCGGTGTGGCTTCGTAGCGTACCAAAGTTGTACTAAAACATTTTGACAGATTTTTCAGCGCCGTATGCCACATAAAATTGGTTCGAGGTCAGTAAGCACAACCAGAATTCATACATAAGGCACACCGGATTATAAGGCGCTCTTTCAATTTTTGATAAAATTAAAGGACTTTAAGTATGCCTTACAGTGCAGAAAATACGGTAAGAGCTGCAAAAAGAGTGCCAAGCCTGATTTGTAAATTCATTGACCTGTTTTCCTTGCTGCTGATCTTCCTCACCCCCCTTTCTCATTTTCATCAGGCCAGAAATCCTCTGCCACTGAACCCCAAATAAGAAGGTAATTCATCTGACAGAAACATGAGCAAGAGCTTTTAAATTTCTTCTTTTTTTTTTCTTTTAAGGCATTGAAACAGCTAAAATGAATTCTGACATACAGGATACCAGCACATTCTTTTGTATTATTTTTCTGTTTGTTAATATACCCCTAAAGGTCAACTTGTAAAAATCTTATACCTAATAACAGTTAAAGTTTTCCGTTAATTTCTCTTGTATGTATGTTTTCTAGACAGAGCAGTGTTAAAGTGATGTCCTCCAGTGAAAATCTGGCTGAGCAGCTGGTGGTCTGGCTCACCTCACAGGGTAAGAGAAGTATGTCTCTTAAAAAAAAAGAATCTATATTCAGAAAGGAATGTTGAAGCTATATCCTCTTTTTCGCCACCACAGTGGTTTACATGCATATTTACACATTCACACCTGTCCACTGAAACCAGTCTGTGAACCTGAATGTGCTTTCTCACTGCTGGGTGACATGTTTGCTGTGTGAATAAAGGTTTTAATATTGGTTTTTAATATAAGTGTGCTTCTTAAATCTTTTTATTTTAAAATGGGTAATGTACCCTATGATATTTTAGTTGTTCAGCTGTGAGCTGACAATAGTATAAAGCATGTACATACAACAGTTGTAGCAGCTTTTGAGTTTCACCCACCTGTTTGTGTGTATTTATGTTAGCGCTCAAAGGACACTGCCTCTAAAGCAGAATATTCCTTGTTTCTAAAAAACTGTGCATTTTTCACTGGTTTAGGTTTCACCCTGAAAGATTTGGAGTCGGTCCCCTTTGGTGTGGCTTTGCCTATTAGAGAGGCAATCTATCGGTGCCGTGAGCAGCCGTGTTCTGATTGGTCAGAGGAGGTCTGTCTTCTGATTGGAAGACAAGATCTTACCAAACAAGCCCACAAAATGACCCTTGCCAAGAGCAAAGCTGTGAGTGTAAAAAAACTTAAAACCTAAATTATTTAGATAAAGATGGAGTTCAGTGTCTGCAGATTCTAAAATAGGAAAGTAAGTTTTCAAAGTTTTGGTTCTTTTTTGGCCTTATAATTTGTGTGTTTCTCCAGTCTGTAAGTTCAGGCCTGTCCTTGGAACCTCCTGCAACCACAGAACCAGATGAGGAGGAGGATGGGATGTCAGACATTGTTCAAGAGGTAAACAAATTCATAAACATGTTTATATATTTTTTGTTAGTAGTGTGTTCTGTAGAAAAAATTCAGATATTTATGTCTTCTTCTCACTAGGTCACAGGACTGATTTGGAGTCAGGATCTGAGGGTCCAAGAGGTCAGGAGGCTTCTGCAGAGCTCCAGACCTGTCCGGGTTAGTGTTGTCCAGCTCCCAGAGGTGTCTGACCATGAGTACATAGAGGAGAAAGAGAACAAGTGAGTATAATGCATGCATTTGTCATGAACATCTTTGGTCTTGAAACAGAGACAGCAAAACACCAGTTCTAAAAAGGCATATGCAGTATATATTTCTGTACTGTTCTGTGTTTCCTTTCTTCTCCCCTAATCTGTGTGGTAAACTTATTGGCCAGTTGGCATTTTTTTAGAATCTGTGATGTTTTTATAGTTTTTATCACCTGCCCTGTCCATGTCCTTGCCTTCTATAGACTCCTGCAGCTGTGTCAAAGGACCATGGCCCTGCCAGTTGGCAGGGGCCTCTTCACTCTCTTCTCTTATCACCCAGTACCGACTGAACCTTTACCTGTCCCAAAACTCAACCTCACAGGTATTTTAAGTTTTCAGTTAAAAAATAAAATCTACTGGAACAAGTTGACGAGAATGTGGAAATTTGTAAATGGTTCATTTAACAGGAAGATAAAATTAGTTTGTGCAATAATAAAAGCTGTTGCAGTACAATTTATCACTGCCCTAGAGGAAACATAACTTTCCAAAAAAAGAAAAAACATTGTAATTATCTTTGCTAAATCAGGAACAAAATATTCCAAAGTTTAAGAGGATTAACGTTTTAATAACTACATGCATTTGCAGATTATTTCTCATTTTTATTTTTCTTCCTCAGGCCGTGCCCTTCCGAGGAATACTGTGGTAGATCTGAACAGCGGAAACATTGATGTTCCTCCCAATATGACTAGCTGGCCCAGTTTTCATAACGGAGTAGCTGCTGGGCTTAAAATAGCCCCTGCCTCACAGGTGAGACTGAAATCATTGCATGTTTAATCAATCAGTCTGTTACTTAGTAAATACCCCAAAATGTTAATGTTGACAGGCCTATAAATGTTTTTAAAAATTAAATTTTTATTTTTTATTATTTTATTAGTATTTTTCTATTAGCTCTACCTGTAATTCTGTAGAATAATTTTAATTAAAACCCGCTAGCTTGTTCCACAGCTTCAGTTTTATCCAACCTTAAATGTAAAACATTTTACATTGCTTATTCAACATCGTGTTTATTTACTACTTACCTATTTCTAATGTCATTGTTATGTTAAACTGGAGAGTATTGAAAAAAAATATGATATTGATGCTAACAGATTTAAGCATTTGATGAATATTTATTTATACTGTTCAGCTGGTTTTAGCTTTTAGCTTTTAACTCTGGCTAAAGCTACTGTCATTGTGTTCCTTCATAATTAACAAGAATGGAGACTTCCAGGGTTTTGGTCCGATTTCAGCGAATCTTGCACACAATGATCACTTAATGGGCATTAGAGTAGTTGTACGGGTAATAACTGTGAATGGAACGTGAGCCATATTAGTTACAATGTCACTGTTGTTCTAGTTTGAGTGTCTTTTATTCTTTGGGCAGTGTAATGCTAAATGGATATTAAAACTGAGCACAAATAAAATATTCTAATAATTGTAAATACTCAAAAAACCTCATTCTCTTGCAACAAAGACATTTATTAGTGTTATACCAATAAATATAGTTTAATTTTGTTTTTTGTTTTTAAGGTGGACTCAGCCTGGATTGCCTACAACAAGCCAAAGAGCCCTGAGCTGGCTAATGAGTATGCAGGCTTCCTTATGGCCTTGGGGCTCAATGGACACCTCACCAAGTTGGCCACGCTGAACATACATGACTACCTCACAAAGGTGCACACCTGTCTACACACAGGCTTACATGTGCTGGAACAATTTCAGTATTTCTTTGCTATGTTGAGTTTTACAGCAGAAAGTAAGAAGTGTGCGTAAGTACATGTATAACACTCTACACTCAAAGAATACTTTGTACTTTAAATGCTCAGTTTAGAGCCGGTTGTGCTTTAAATTTTGTTTTCTTGCAATAATTTAGAGCTCCCGCTTCTGTCACACGCCCAACTTACAAAGAACGATAAGATGAAAACAAATTTGAAGTTAAATACAGTTTATACATAAACATGCGTCATAGCTTGGCAGCTAGTCAAAGTGAAACTTTCCCTTGTGAGAACTTAGACATGAGACAACTCCTTCCAACTTTCGGGTGAGAAAAACAACAGGATGTCGCAAGCCAAATCTTTTTTTTTTTTTTTTCTAAATTCAAATGTCTATGTGAAAGGGTATTTGAAGATTGATTGCTAAGCCTTTGAACCTCATCCATACTGAGTATCCACGCTATGTTTAAGACTGATTCATTTTCATTTCCCATTTTGAATTTTGATTTTTGTGTAAATTTAAGCTGTGGTTGATGATAATCACAGTTATTTCCCTGTATTAGTCATTGTATGAATGCAATATAAGTCTGCTCAGTCCTAATTGTGTTCTACACCATGTCCTCCTATTTTGAGTTCTTTTCCCCCCCTCTGCATTTACATGGTAATGTTTTTCACTGCAAATTTTTATTGTATGCGTTTAACGTTTAATTATATTGTTGGTATAAAAACCGTAATGGTGAATCTTGGAACTCAACTGCCCTAATATCGAGATTTCACCAGTATATATTTCTTTTATTTTAAATTATATTCTTTATAATAGCTTTATAGTATCTCATTCATAGTCTCCTAACTAATTGATCTTTTAAAATAAAGGCTCAGAAATAAATATCCACAGCTCGACACACAAGAATGAACTAATCAGATGCAGAGAGTTGATGGTAAAATATGTCACAGCTTCCAGTGTGAATGAAAGCAATGAACGTGGTTGAAGCGTGTTTGTTGCTAGTGGTTTTTTGACAGTTTCTATTCTTGCTGTGATAGAGAATTGCATACTGAGGATCAGAATTCATTAGAATTGTTTATGACTGTGGTTTTAAAAAGAATTTGGGGTGATGCCATTCACCTTTTAAACATTCCAGTTTGCGTCAGCGTTTTACAAGCAAAAACTGTGTCATTGTATCTAGTTTTTCAGTTTGTATTTTAACTCGTATTTGACCCATGATTTTTGACATCCCTGGAAGAGAGCAACTCATATTTTACAATTTCATACAAGGTCCCAGCGGTTATCTTCACAAACTAGTAAATGGTTAATCATCATTTTCTGAGCTTTTTGTCTACATTGTCATTCAATACAAGAATATTTTCATTTACTTTTAGTCAAATGATAATATGATGTCTAAATTATGAAGGCTAAGGAAGGCTGTCCAACAGATGGCCTCTTACTTCATGGCATGTGTTCACTATGCACGGCAATCACCTATTTCATGCTGTTTGTGTTAAAACATGTTGTGGTCGGTCAAACAAATGTGCACACAGGGGTCTAATGAAAACTGTCTGTCATGATCTCAGATACGAGAGTCACAGATCAAGCCAGTTAGACTGCATTTTTTTTTAGTGCAAAAGAGCATGCATTACACTGTATTTTCAATAAGTAATAGTCTAAATTTTATTAAAAGTGACTACTATTTGAAGAGAAGCTGTTTGATAATATTTCTCTACTGTTAGCTTTTGCTAGGTGTATGAAATATTAGAAAGTTGTTGTTTATCACTGATAATTGCAGATGCAGTTTTTATTGTGATTTAATGTCTGGGTGCCTCTGTCTCTCAGGGCCATGAAATGACCAGCATTGGGCTCCTCCTGGGTGTGTCTTCAGCCAAACTGGGCACCATGGACATGTCGATCACTCGCCTACTTGGCATACACATTCCTGCCCTTCTCCCGCCCACTTCCACTGAGCTGGACGTGCCACACAATGTTCAGGTAAGAGTGAGTACGTATAAAGAAGAAGATAAAGCTAATTTCGATTAATTCCGTCTTCACAGGGGGTGGCCCCAGCAGGTAGTGCTGCATGTTTGATTTGTCAGATTTTCACGCTAGATGCCCTTCCTGTCGCACCCCCGAAGAGATTTCTTTTTATCTTCCCTGGATGATCATTCAGTTCTTCATCTGTTTTTTTTTTTCTTTGTTTTTTCTTTTTCTGTTACAGGTTGCAGCTGTAATTGGCATCGGGCTGGTGTACCAAGGAACGGGCCATAGACACAATGCTGAAGTCTTGCTGTCTGAGATAGGTGTGTAAGTGTGTGTGCGCAAAAGGGAGACAACACAATGGGAAAAAGTTCCATAAAATTACCTAAAAGTTTAAATCGGATACATTAAAAGCTGTTAATTAAAGAGCTGGATATGAATTTCACTGAAGTAAATAAACAGTATTTTATATATGTAACACCTTGAAAAAAAAGTGCACAATATAATTTGGGTTTTGGGCTATTATTTAATTGCCAAATGCATGTTTAATGGATAGGTATCTCTCAAACTGCAAGAAAAATACTGTTTTCTTGAATAGACATTGTAAACAGTCAGGTTAGAAGTTCTGCTTAAGCTCTGTTGCTCCATTTTAAACACTGCATCCAGTCTCACTGTTGAACTTTTATTTTTACTTTAATTAGATTTTTCTTGCCATGCATAGATGGTAACTTTTGGTCTGTCTGTTGTTCAGGTCGACCCCCTGGACCAGAGATGGAATATTGTACAGACAGAGAGTCCTATTCGTTAGCAGCTGGGCTCGCTCTTGGTATGGTCTGTCTGGGGGTAAGACAAACAAAAAAACATATATATATGAATATACGTTGCCATTTTCCATTTGTTTGTTGCAATAGTAACTAATTTAAAAAAAAAAAAGTAACAGCTTCTCACAAAACCCGATTGTTATGTTTATTTTTTTGTACACATACATTTTTTTCTGTTATTAAGCCACATAAGTTCTTTTAAAAGTCCCTTGGATACCTGCTCACTTCTGTAAGAGAAACCTCAGATCATAATATTGTCAGGTGTTAATGATGCTTGAAGCCCAGTAATAAAGGGACAAAACCCAAGTTCAAATATTGGTTTTCTTTGACATCTGTCTCTGCATGTCTCTTGTTTCTTATCTCTACTCTCATCCTTTTCTGTCCTGCACTTACCTTGCTTGTTCTTCCTTCCCCTTTCTCCTCATAGCATGGCAGCAACCTGATTGGGATGACAGACCTGAATGTCCCTGAGCAGTTGTATCAGTACATGGTTGGGGGACATCGCAGAGCTCAGGCTGGGGCCAACCGGGAGAGGCACAAATCCCCCAGCTACCAAATCAAGGTACATGAAAGAAACCCCCTTTTTTTTTCTTTTTTTTTTTTTTTGTCTACAGTGTAGCAGTGTTATTTCAATGCGATAAAATAATACTGAAGAATGTGACTGTATAACTACTAAAGAATTTTACCATACAATAAGAACTGCAGCTCAAAAACTATGTCATGGTTCTTCATATGTTCAGTCTGTGCTGATGTATTGTTTTTTCCCCACTAATAGGAAAGGATTTGGTAAACAAATCTTCATGAATTTTATTTTCCATATTCGTATTAGTTGAGGTTTGTTCTCAGTTTATTGTTGTCACATGTGCCAATGTCAAATGTGTAAGAAAACTCTAAAGTAGCACGAGTAAACAATATTGCATTAAATAAACTATCCCAATTGCAAAAGCCAATTGTCATATTTAATTATGTAGGTGTGAAGGGGTTTTGCAGTTGGGACACACCTCTCTTTAGATGAAGTTTGACCAAATGATTTGATGAAACAGTGGTCTGGCTTCTGTGATTAGCTAATTAACCTTACCATTGGTCATTTCAGGAGGGTGACACTATTAATGTAGATGTGACATGTCCAGGCGCTACGCTAGCCCTCGCCATGATCTACCTCAAAACCAACAACAGGTGAGAGAAAAAAGGTTTTTACATTTTTGTCTCCAAAATAAAATAAAAAAAGTTTTGATATGAAAATAGGTTTATTCCATGTCTTGGAAAGGCGACTTAAAGACTTCTGTTTTAGATTTATCTCCTTTCTACTGACCTCCTAAAATTTGTATACAAAGAGTGTAGGCATACTCTTCATGGTGTGACAAAACAATCTAAAAAGAGATACTCTGCTGACAAGTGTTTTATTTTATTAGGAGAAACAGAACTAGATAGAATAAACTGGGAAAAAAAACATAAAAATATTACATTAAATATTTACCCCCCAAAAAATGTAATACCGGTGTTATAGAATTAGAAGTAGCAAACTGTTCAAGGGGCACAGAATCTTTCCACCATAATTACTCTGTAATGCTGGTGGGGTGTTTCTTTAAAATGGCCAAAATGTCCTGTGCTGTGTTCGACTTTCTAACCACTTCTTGCCCACGTGAACCGTAACTGGAGCACCATAGCCTATTTGATGGAAAAAATAGTGACATTACACTACATCAGACTGAGACTCCTCCAGTTTCTAACAGTCTAATGGTCAAGAGGTTCTTTAAAACTCATCTGCTATCTGTTGTTTGAGAGGGTGCTGAAAGAAGGTATTAACACTCCCTTTTCTCATCATGGTTTCGCCCACTAGGTCGATTGCTGATTGGCTGAAACCTCCAGATACTTTGTTCCTCCTGGACTTCATTAAGCCAGAGTTTCTGCTGCTGAGGGTTAGTGTGGATCTAGCTCTGTGTGTTTCTGTGTGTGATCTTTTTTTCCCACCTTTCTATATTTTAATCTGATATACCTGTGTCTCTTCTTCTTTTCTCTCTACCCCTAAAGACTCTGGCCCGGTGTATTATCATGTGGGATGAAATCCTGCCTAATACTATCTGGGTCAAGAGTAACATCCCACAGGTGAGAATAAGCACAACACACACACACACACACACACACACACACACACACACACACACACAAAAAGAGGAACAAGTGGACATGTTTGGAGCCATGATGCCACACACCCTGCAACAAATCAACAACTTGCAAAGAAAATCCCATTTGTGACGTGTGGTTTTGTGTGGATGGAGGCAGGTTTACCCTTTTTCAGTTAGCTAATTTAGCCAATTCTGGTGGCTTATTTTTTGGAAGATGCACTGATATTGGTTCTTGGTAATTGCTGTAACAGCATAATGACTCTAGCTACATTCTGTTAATAAAAGCATTTCCCCTGGTCTGTAGTTGTACTTTACTGATGCACCCAAAGATGGATGGGTAGTTTACATGAGCAGAAATGGCGTCAGTGGATAAACAAGAAAAAGGCTATTTCTAAAAACAGAAAAGTTATCTGAGCAAAATACAACTTGGAAACATCTTAGAGATGTTTCAACAAACGACTGGGAGAGTAAACATTAAAAAATGTCCAACGTGTATATGTAAATATAGTTATAGAACAGCGAAAACCTGTGTGGCCGCTAAGCTTGAGAAATGGCAGGAAAATAAGCCGTGTCTGATAACACTGTGAATAATTACAGTGACTTTAAAACAAATAGTCTGCATATTAGCCTTTAACTTCCTATGTCCTTATAGGCTTACTGATAACATAAACTCAGATAAATTTGACCAAGGCCAAAATTTTATCTGTAAATCAGCCAAGCATTTACCTGTAGATGTGGATAGTTTATTGCAGTGTTTGTTGCTTGATATCTTCATGATGAAGAAAATTCAATGTATTGGTCAGCAAAACTGCCAGAAATATTTTCCCCTTGGGAAGAGTATCAAATAATTAATTCAGGCTTGTTCTGCCTTTTTATGACAAAAAGGAAAAAAATAATCCCATACTTTTAATCTTTAATAACATAAATGTATTCCATTTCATGTTTTTTTCCCCCTGTCAAATAGATAACTAAAAAGACTGTCAGCATGATAGCATTCAACTCAGTTTAGTTTCACTCCCATCTTTTATGTTTTTCTTCTGGTTGTCCACGCCCCCCTGCAATGACTTTATCCCCCAGTAGGGGGGCCCACCCCCACAGTTTAAGAAACACTGCTACAGTATAATTTACACCACTGGATATAAATATGTAAAACTACATTTTTGTGGTTTGTATTTTGAATGGCAATAAATACTAGTAACTAGAACCTTGGCACACTCAAAACAGGTTATTGCCCTTCTAATCAGGTATGAATAGCTGCATTATAGTCAGCACTATACAGAGATTTATGCTTTAATATCTTTTCATTCCTTCCATCCATTTTCTTAAGTTCACCCTGTGCAGTGTCATGTGCTAGCTGGAACCTATGCCAGCTGCAACAGGACCCAGGCAGGGTACATCCTGGACAGCTTGCTGCACAACCAGTAGAGAGAGAGAGAGACAGTCAGGCTAATTTAGAATCACCAGTTAACTTAACCTAGCCCCAGTAACTGCATGTCTTTGGATTATGGGATGAAGCTGGCCACACACAAACATGAGAGAGCAAGCTAACTCTAAACCACTGTCACCTTACTGCCTATGATTTTTCTTTTGCCCTTTCCTCCCTGATGTTTACTTTCTATTTCCATAGTTTTATCATGAGAATTTTGTGAGTTTTCAGTTAATTTAGCAAATAAATACTGTCAAAAGTATTATTTCTGAAACCTGACCACTCATGTCTATATTTTGTTTTCAACTTTCATTTTGTTTTCAGATCATGAGAGGGACTTTTGACCCTTCAGAGGACATTAACATGGAGACGATGGCGTAAGTATTGAAGCCAAAAACATCAACTCATGTTATACATTTGAATTCTGCTAATTGATTGTATTTGTTTCTCTTAGCCAAGCCCAAGACTACATTACAGCTGGGGCCTGTTTGGCACTTGGTTTACGGTTTGCTGGCTCTGCCAACTCTGATGCCTTTGACTGCCTTTATAGCTTGGCCAGGACCCACATGACAATCATGTCCTTTGCTGGTACAGCTGCTGTGGGTGCTGTGAGTGTTTTATATTTTTGACTTTGTTAACAGTAAGAAACAATGTTGTGCTACCTCATCTACTTACAGTTAAATTATTTTCTCTTTGATTTCTTTTTCTTCCCTAGCACACATTTTACAACCTCCAGACCTGCCTGTCAATGATTCTGCTGGCTATGTCCATGGTGATGTCTGGTACAGGAAACCTGAAGGTCCTGCAGCTTTGTCGTTTCTTCCACAAGCGGACTGGTGGTGAAATGAACTATGGCTTCCACATGGCTCATCACATGGCACTGGGTCTGCTCTTTCTGGGAGGAGGCAGGTGAGATGGGAACAACCAAAATATGGCCATTTTCCCAATCCCATTGAAATTTATTAAAATATATTCCTTATTGCAAGTGAAGAAAACTAGTATAAAACTATAATACATTTGAATTCATATCAGTTGTCAATTATCTATTCATAGCTGAAGTGCATTTTCAGGCCAAAAATCAAAAGGCTTTTGTCAAGTTGCTTTGGGGAAAGGGTAGAGCGGCCGGTAAAGCAATTTCTGTAATCACTGAACTTGTGTTTTTACTTGAACATAAAGATCAGGCTGGTTTTCTTGTAGTTAGCCTAACTCTTGGCTAGCGATGGCTTACTCTGTCCTAAATAACTTTTTGATGAGGTGACAAATATTCTAGTCTCTAAATATTAAATATAGGTTTGGTTTTTTTTTATTGGCTTTTTTTTAATCATTTTTGTTTCCAAAAAGCATCAACTAGACCATTTGCTGCATTTTATTTTCAGCTGTAGATGAATACATATTTAGTGTTGTACTGATGATATCTTAACAACGGTGGCTCCAGTATTCAAGATACTGGAGAAACATCTCACACAATGAAACAATGTGGTTCTCTGATGTAGATTTTTCTGAAGAACTGTAAAGCTTGGAAGTACAGTAGTAATAAATATAACAGTAAGAAGAAAAAACTTTACAATATACTCATAGATAAACGCAAATGTTTACATACATAAAATCATTTCAAGACTATACAACAGGCAAGGTACCAACAAGGTGGGCATTGTTTTAAACTTCCACAACAACCTCTAAGGAATCATGCTTCAAAAAATAAATACACACACCAACACACACACACACACACACACACACTTTGATGTTGCTCATGCTTCTTGAATGAAGGAAGACACTGAGGTTTGAGTTATATTCTGTATGTAGGCTGTCATATGACACCTGAATTGAACAATTGCATGCATTCATCCATCCATCTATACATGCAAACCCACACCCACCCTGCTTTTTTCTGGGAAAGACCATATGCAACACGTACACATGCACAGCGTGGGTTAGCCACACAAATACAAAAAAAGTCTGCTTTGAGTGCTGTGTTCCACATAATGAATGACATTCATGCGCACATGTGCACGCAAACACACACCCAAGCCAGGTTCCTCAAACCGCTGACCCTGGTCTGTGTATTTTGAAGAGAAACAACAGCTCCCACTCTTTCATCACATTCTGCAAAAACATCTCTCCACCTACAGCCATAATCAGATGGACCTTTTCATTTCATTCAGGTCACATTTTATTTTAGACCTGCCAGCTGAAAGCCCACACACTGTAAGGACTGCAGGTTTGAATGCTCTGCACGATAGCATATATTTTCATAAGCAGTTTGTCTTGTGTCATTTCAGAGATTGTAGGTCATGCTGGGTAGCAGAGTCATGCTATTTCACTGTCACTTTTCCTGCAGTCTCGCTGTCTGCTCGTATGTCATTTAGTTTCTCTGTTTCCATTGAAAATGTCCTGGTCACATTTGCTTTCCACTTATTTAGCAGTTATCATTACATCATGGCCCTTCTTTTTTTCCTCATTCAATTTCTCACGTATGTTTTTCCCATTTACGTTTGGTCTCTTTATTTGGTGATCCTTTTTGTTCTTTATTTCCCCTTTCCTCAACCTCTCCTTCTTTATTTACTTACCGTATTTAATTTCCTCTTCCCATTGGATCTCAATTGAGATAGAGCTTGGTAATTGTCCCCCAGTAGGAAACTGAAGTGACGCAAACTGTGTCTGACACAGCTGGATTTCACATTGAATAATTTTTAAACTGTCACCTCCCTAGTACGAAGACTGTTTGATGTCTGATTGGTCCCATGTGATAACTGGACAGATATTGTGAGCCAGTGTTCATTTGCCCTACACAGTTCACCCTACAGCACCTTTATTCTGCCTCAGATGTTGTATTTCTAGTAGTAAGAACACTGTCTGCCCATTTTCACTGCTTATGTGAGAATGGGCAGCTCAATCCAGTTCTTCCAACAGTGTACACAGTTTGTGTGAAGAGGGCTTAGATCTGTATTTCAAAGGTGACTGTGGCTTTTCTATCACGAGTTCTTTCTGTTTGCATGAGTTTCAGTTTGTACTAGTTAAGCATGAGCACATAAGATATATTATACTTGTCCCACTGACACTGACTAAAATGCTAGACTCAGAACTAGAGTTAGATTCTGCTACTTGCCCCTATTTTGTTTGGATTTATTTCTTTTTTGTTTTGGCTCAGTCTCCTCGAAGTTCATTCATTTCAACAGAATTTGAAAATGTCAAGCGCACCACAAAAGGAAAGTGACTCAAAAGAACTGATTGTTAGCATTCATCCCTCTTTTAGTCTAAGCAGCAGCCAGGCGCCCAAATGGTAGGACTCTTCAGTCGTGTAATGTTGCTGTTAGTCAGTTTGACTGACTCAGTGCTACAAGCAGAAAAAAAATCTTTATTTGCTTAAAATAGAAAACTGATGATGCTTCACTAAAGCACCTCATTGGACTGAGGTGCTTTTAGTGTAGCGGTATAAAGTAAACAGTATTTTGGTAGAGAGCACTGCAGTGGCTCCCAATTGTTTTAGGATTTTAAGGACATCCTGTTTGTCCTTGTTTTCCCTTTGCCATATGCCATTGTCTGTTTTGAAACCAGCGTTTTGAGTGCAATTATTAGAAGGCTATAGGGGTACAATAAGGGTATTCTGTCTCAAGGAATGTATAAGCAAAAGTTAGACATTTAGTTTAACAGAAGTGTCGATTTTTCTTACTATGATTGTTTTGTCATTTTTGTGCCCCAAAGCCCAAACTATTTTCACTTTTATCAAGAACTGAGAAGCTGGAAATAGTTTGGTTGTTTTTTTTTTGAAGCATGATGATTGTGTTATCTGTCTACTGTGTACTTGCTGCAGGACTTCTGTAACACCCTCTATGAAACTCTAGGGCATGCTGACCCTGACGTTTGGAACTACTAGAGTAGAGGAATTAAAAGTATTAAGGAGCCATTAAATGAAGAGCAACATCCTTTATCCCAGTTGAACCTCAGTAACCTTCCAGACACAAGAAGCCTTTATTGTATGACTAATGGGGTCATTTTAATAATGTTGAGTCAAAGTAGATGCTTAACTGCCAGCTATTACGTTTAAGTGGCTCTACTGCAGTCTGAAGGTTTTAACTGGATTACAGCACTCACCTGCTTTAACTAACAGAACACAAAGTTTATGTGGAAGAATGTGTTTTGCTTTTATACACAAGGTTCTTCAAATATATATTTAGATTAAAAACAGTGCAAAAGTCTTGAGGAATATCTTATTTCTGAATATTTTGCTATGGATCAGAATTCCATTAATTTTGACAATATCCCCAGAAAAGCTGGCTGAAATTCAGACCATGAAGGAGCCTACAGATAGCTGTAGACACTGTTGTAGCTCTTGCTTGACCTTCGTACAAAATGACAACAATTTGAACCAAACATTTCAAAATTGGATTCCTCACTCCATAAGACCTGCTGCCACTAAGTTGCAGTGTAAGATTACTTGGAAGTCTCTATCATTGGTGACTCAAGACTTATGTACAGTACTCTATTGTTTAAGTTTATTGTTGTCGTTTTTCTTTACAATGGCTTGTGTAATTAAATTCTCCTTACAAACCCATCAGTATGTACTGAACATGTTTTAATGTTTTGTGAAAAGAAAGAACGGTGTATTTGTATTTTTTTTTTTTAGTGATGTTGTTTGACGTCATCTTTCAGGTACACCCTCAGTACCTCTAATTCAGCCATCGCTGCTCTGCTGTGTGCCCTGTATCCACACTTCCCTGCTCACAGCACTGACAACCGGTGAGACTAATACATATGCGCACAATATTAAAATAAGAGTTTAGTTGATAACCTGTGTAAGTACCAAAAAGTAGCAATAGAAACTTATAAGAATATGATTTTTGTGATCATTTCATTAGTGATGGACAGATGATTGCTTGTGTGGCTCTCTCATGTGTTTTTGTACTAGGTGTTGTACAACTTCTATAAAATTTGCACAGTGCTTTACACTAATTTTAGATGTGTTTAGATGTTTCCCACCAAAATATTTTTGGCGTTTTATTCTGAAAAGAAATAAGAAGACGATGCAAGAAATGCATTGAAGCATCTTTCTATCAGTTTAGCTTAAAATAAGTGCAGTGTGCTTAAAAATATTTGTGGTGCTTGCTTTTGCGCTGGTACTGCACATCCATTCATCTGTGCAAAAACCAGCACTCAAGTTAAATCTTCCCTGATATTGGTTTTCAATCAATTTTATTTCTTGGTGAAGTCTTTCCCATGCTCATTGGCCAGATTTGGTGTAAAAAAAAAGATATTCTGGCACTCATTAGCTGATGTGCTTTCGGCATGGTATCCACAAGCTCAGAATCCGTCTCTGCTCTTTGATTGCCAAAAAAGTACTGGACAACCTGCACAAATCCTTCCCCGATGCTGCTGATTCAGGTGGCTTTAGTTTCCTTTTAAATTTATTTTCAACTATCATTTCAGAGACTTAAGACCCAACAAAAACCCCTTCCTTAATTCTGACTTCACTTTTCTTAAATGCTGAAATGCATTGCCGTTTTTGTTGAGTCAGCCTAGTTGTCCAATACTTAGAACATCATAGCTAAAATGGTAGGAAAACTTTTCAAGCACTACACCTCTGCTCCTTTAACCAGTAACGGAGTTGGGAGTGTTAGCCCCAATATGGTGTAGAAATTATGTAACCTTGAAGTGGCGTATGATCTGTAAAATTCAGAATGGCACACCTGCAGTAAAAAAACTAAGCTTGTCTCAATTTTGGAGAATAACAACACAATTCTCTGTCATTCTTTATATTAAAAAAAACAATATGTTTGTTATGAATGTCTATCCGTTCATATTAGTAATTAAAAAAACAAAAACAAATGCATATTTGTATTTCTGTGTTTGCTGTAGCTACCACCTGCAGGCCCTTCGGCACCTGGCTGTGCTGGCTGCAGAGCCTCGACTGCTCGTCCCTGTGGATGTGGACTCCCTGAAGCCTTGCTATGCCCTTTTAGAGGTCACTTACAAGGTCAGGTTACAAGAAACATGTACCAACCTAATACCTGTGAATGACCATTAGGTTCATGTTTCAAAATTGAACATAGTTTTTCCTGTCCCAAAGCCACCTTTGAAACCACCTCTCATTCTTTGTCACAGCTCATTGTCACAAACGGCACCGCTGTGCTCTGTGCTCCACTTTTACATTAACACAAAAGCAAATGTACGTTCTGACTCAGATTGTAGAGTGTAGTGCACAATGGTTTCTGTTCGTTTTGAGGTGTTAGAAAAACTTGCCTGTCCACTATACCACTGTGTTCTGCTTTTTTATCAGTGTTAACTGCTCTTAGCTAGTCAACTTCCTCTACAGTTGATTTCATACACTTTCAAACTAAATCGTCTTCATGTCAGTGTAAAATCAGCTACCGTGGTCTCATCTCATTCATATTGGTGCTATTTTAAAATTTTAAGAGCAGCAGTTTTATGCCAGCTTATGAGTAGCTAATATATATATATATATATATATATATATATATATATATATATATATATATATATATATATATATATATATATATATATATATATATATATATATGCTACTAATTTTGCATTTAACTGATTAGCAATAATTCAGCTGTTCATACAGTTTTCCTTTTTCTGCACATCTGGTTGTTGTACATAAATATATAGTCTTTTCCTATGTTAACTTTAGTTTCCTTTCTGGTATGTAGACATGTATAGTTTTATATGCCACTCATTGTTTTCCTCGTTGTTAGTTTTGATCAAGTATCCTTGATTTTGAAAGACAAAAGATGTGCTTTCAAATTAATCTGTGACAATTTCATTAAATAAAAGCTGGCCTCACTGCCTATGTGCTCTTAGTTAAACATGTTACATGTAAATGGAGGAAAGTCATTGCACTGCACCTTAGTTTTCTCCAAAACTGGTATCCAGCACTGTGTAGGTTTCAGTTTTATATAAGAGAAAGTGAAAATAGCATAACTGCTTAGCAAAACCTCTCTCTAAAGTTTTGAAGGGAAAAAAAGTTTCTAGTATTAAGGGCAACACACACATCCCTAGTGTTAAAACACAGCAGGAATTGTTTTCTGTTTCAGCAAGTACATTGTTAGAATTTTATGTACGTCACTGTGGCATCATTAGGATGCCACAGTGACGCACATTGGTGCCGTTTCCCAGTATCAATGGTTGTCAACCATTCATGTGTGAAGGTAAATACTTTCCATAGAAATTGCTGGCTTTTTTTATATCTGTAAAAGCAAATATTTGACACTCTTGGGAACAAAGCCAATAGGTAATGGGAATTTACTCAAATAAATGACAGACGACACTGGCATTGTGTAGTTATTGTCATACTTTAAGCAAAACTAGCTATAACATATGATCAAAAATACATCGTCAAAATTGATCGGCAACATAAAAAAATAGTAATCGTAAGAAGAAGAACATTTTCTTTTCTTTTTTTTCTTTTTCTTTTTTACACCAATGTGTAAAATACACACAAAGTATAATCTGGGATTAATTGGGGAGCATTTTTCTCTGCTTTTGGCAATTGCTCATTCCTTCAGAACTTAACTCTCTGCAAATTTAGTCCACAAGCAGACCTTTCTTGGAACAGTTGGTCTCAACATGCTTGTGTCTAAAATGAGAGGAAATCAGTTGAGAGGTGTGTCAGGAAAAAGTCTTTACTCATTTTTTTTAAAAAAAAAATATTTTTTTTTAAAGAAAAGGGCTACAGAGCAAAACCAGTGACTTTTGAAATGATGCGCTCTGAGCAAGAAAATTGTTTTGTCATAGTAGTACTGTTGTAGAGTGATGAAATGAGGAAGGGAGAAATGACGCAAGATCCTTCTTTGTAACCTCCATGGTGCCTCTAGCATTAGTGAATTTTAGCATGCCCAGCAAATAGTGTCTGCTCCAAAACCTTTTTCAGTTACTTCATATAGTCGTAGTCATTTTCATTAATATTTTATTGAGTCACTTATAATCTTTTCTTTGCTGGTTTCGTAGTTTGACAAACGCTGAGGAAGCCCAAAGAGATGGGAATTTACACATTTCAAAAAAACAACCGCCATATAGAAGCTTCCATTCATCCATTTTTCTTCTTCTAATCCAGTTAAGAGTCATGGAGGGCTGGAGCGTATCCCAGCTGTAACAGGGCAAAAGGTTGCCAGTTTGTTGTAGGGCTAGATAAATTGAATCTAATTTTTATTTGTGTACAGAATCATTACTTCAATCCCTTTGTGTGTCTTTTGCTTTTCATCTTCAACTGTTGCTAAAACTAATTAAACTGTTATTTGTGTTTTAAACTGCAAGAGCTATAAATTCTGCTGCTGGGAGAGATCTGTGTGTGTGTGTGTGTGTGTGTGTGTGTGTGTGTGTGTGTGTGTGTGTGTGTGTGTGTGTGTGTGTGTGTGTGTGTGTGTGTGTGTGTGTGTGTGTGTGTGTGTGTGTGTGTGTGTGTGTGTGTGTGTGTGTGTAAAAGTGTGAGTGTGCTTTTTAAGATCTGTCAAAGCTTACTCAGACTTGGAGATGGTTTGTTTCAAAAGGAATTTAAGTGAATGAATTTAGGGGTGCTGTCCCTCATGTTGTTATACTGTTACATTCACATACAATCTGCTATTCTATACTGCTGTTGCAGTTTTTTTGGTGACACTGTGTATAAATATAGATCAAATGTGTATCGTTTTGTATGTTTCAGTTCTATAAAATATTATGTGTATTAATACCCTGTACGGATAAAAGGGTGATAGTGCACTTTGGTGAAATTGTAAGGTGCTTAGAGATCTTACAGGCGAACTTTGTGAGTGACACTATTTCCTCTTCTTTTCAGGAGACTAAGTGGTATGACGAGACAACAGTAGAACTGATGGCTCCTACCTTGCTTCCTGAGCTGCAACTTCTCAAACGGGTAAAGCCAGAGAATAGTTGTTCTTCTTCTTTGCCTTTATTTGGCTGCTCCCTGTAGGGGTTGCCGCATTCCCATCCATCCATCCATCCATCCATCCATCCATCCATCCATCCATCCATCCATCCATCAATCACACCTCACCCTGGCAGCATCCTTGTCAGATGCCTGAACCACCTCAACTGGCTCCTCTTGAAGTGCAGGAGTAGTGGCTCTACTCTGACCCTCTCCCGGATGGCTGAACTTCTCAGCCTATCTCCAAGGGAAAGGACAGCTACTCTTCAGAAAAAGCTCATTTCCACTGCTTGTATCCACATTTTTATTTTGGGTCAATATCAAAAGATTGTGATCATAAGGTAAGGTGATACAGATCAACCTGTAAATTAAGCGCTTGACTTCTACGCTGGGCTTTCTCTTCACCACGACAGACTGGTACAGCATCCATATCACTACAGTCGCTGCACAATTCCGTCTGTCAGTCTCCCATTCCCTTGTGAACAAGACCCCGAGGTACTTAAAATCCTCCACTTGGGGCAGTAACTGGTCCCTGACCCAGAGTGGGCACACCACCCTTTTCTGGCTGAGTTCCATGGACTCAGACTTGGAGGTGCTGATTCTCATTCACTCTGCTTCACGCTCTGCTGTGAACCACTCTGGTGCGAGCTGGAGGCCACCACCTGATGAAGCCAACAGAATCACATAATCTCCAAAAAGCAGAGACAAGATTCTGAGACCCCCCAAGTGGAAGGCTTCCACCACCTGGCTACACCTAGAAATTCTGTCCATAAAAAAATTATGAATAGAATAGTTGAGAATAGGGCAGACGTAGATGAGTTCAATAACCACACGTCTGACTTATTGCAGGCTATACAGACAACACCCCTGCAATGGTTGTATAAGGATCGAATTGCTTATAGCAACGGGCCAGACACCCCCTACTCCCGAAGCACCTCCCTTCGGAACACTTCGAGGGACACGGTCGAATTCCAAATCCACAAAACACATGTAGACTGATTGGGCAAACTCCCATAAAGGGGGTAAAGAGCTGGTCTAGTGTTCCGCAACGAGGCAGAAAACCGCATTGTTCCACCTGCATCCAAGGTTCAACTAATGGACAAGACTCTCCTTTCCAACATCCTGGCATAGACTTTCCTGGGAAGGCTGAGGAGTGTGATCCACCTTTAGCTGGAGCACACACTTTGGTCCCCCTTGTCAAAGATGGGAATCTCACCCCATTCCTACCATCATCTGCTGTTCTCTAGAATAGAAGTTTGCAATCTCCTTATTAACAACACTGATTTCTTATGCCACCCAAAATCATTTTAACTGCAGTAAGCATTCCCTGGACCCTGGAAAAATCTCTTTTTTTGTAATTTTTGTCAATATATTTTTTTCAGGTAAAAGTGAAAGGACCACGTTACTGGGAACTGTCTGTAGACCTCAGCAAAGAAACACAGCATCTAAAGCAAGTACAGAGAGAACATGTATAACTTTGGTAGAGGTTTACAGTAATGATTTTGCTAAATGATAAGGACCATAATTCCTTCTTTTTATTGTAAATGTATAAGTGGAATTTAGACGGAAATGCGAATCTTACTTTTGTTATCTCTCTAAGGTCCATCTTGTCGAGAGATGGGGTGTTGTATGTAAAACTACGGGCTGGCCAGCTGCCCTACAAGGACGACCCTCAAGGTTGGAAGAGCCTGGTAGCCACCACAGTCAACCACCGCAGCTCTGGAGTCAAAGCCTTCAAGGTAAAACTGTCACACCAACCTGAAAAGCATAACGACATTATAGGGGAAGCTCAACATGAGCAGGCTTTCATTGTGTTAGGTAATGTGGCTAAACCTAAAACCCCAGTCAGAGAGAAGTTGTATTTGCAGTTACCTCCGGCTACAGTAATTTCCACTGCCATAACTTTACATTTGGGCTTCATTCATGATATTAGCAACGTAAGCAACTTCCTATGTATTAATCATATTCTCCCAGTAGAGGATTACACTTAAAATATGCTGTAAATAAAATGAATTGGAGAAAAATAGCTGATATTAAACTGAAAGTCTGAACATAATCTGTTTTTATTCATGTTATGTGTTCAGCTTATGTTACCATGGTGATTTAGCTGGTGAAAAAGCGAGCCATATTTGTGACACAAAAAACCCTGACTTAAAGCTCAGCATAGATGCTAACCGAAGCAACTGTGCTAAATGCAATAAATATCCACCTTTTTAAAAAATTAGATTAAGTTTGCTACTATCAGCCAGAGCATCTGCATTGTATTCTCTTTCTGTAGTGTACTTGTTAGTGGTGAGAGTTCATTAACATGTTGCAGGTTAATGAAGGCTTTAGTACATTTTTATGTAGATTTACAGGTTTTGTAAGCATTATCAAGCTTTTTTGTTTACGCTTTTCTCCTAATACACATAGACAAAAATCTACAGGTGGTGGAAAATTTTAGATGTGTTGTAGTTGAAGTGAGACAATTTCATATTACAAATTTGAAGAAGGAGTCCTATCGGGCTTGGTTAGCCTGTGGGACTCCGGAGGCAGCCGACAGGTATCGACAGGCCAAGCGGAATGCGGCTCGGGCAGTGGCTGAAGCAAAAACTCGGGTGTGGGAGGAGTTCGGAGAGGCCATGGAAAAAGACTTTCGAGCTGCCTCGAAGAGATTCTGGCAAAACCGTCAGACGTCTCAGGAGGGGAAAGCGGTGCTCTACCTGCACTGTGTATAGTGCTGGCGGAGCGCTGCTGACGTCGACTGAGAAAATTGTCAGGCGGTGGAAGGAATACTTCGAGGACCTCCTTAATCCCACTGACACGTCTTCCGAGGAGGAAGCAGAGTCTGGGGATGAGGGGAATGACCCGCCAATTTCCGGGGGCGAGGTCACTGAGGCAGTTAAACAACTCCTTGGTGGCAGAGCCCCTGGTGTTGATGAGGTCCGCCCCGAGTTCCTGAAGGCTCTGGACGTTGTAGGGCTGTCCTGGTTGACACGCCTCTGCAATGTTGCGTGGAGATCAGGGGCAGTACCTGTGGACTGGCAGACCGGGGTGGTGGTCCCCATCTTCAAGAAAGGGGACCGGAGGGTGTGTTCCAACTACAGGGGGATCACACTCCTCAGCCTCCCTGGGAAAGTCTATGCCAGGGTGCTGGAAAGGAGAGTTCGTCCGTTAGTCGAACCTCGGATACAGGAGGAACAATGCGGTTTTCGTCCTGGTCGCGGAACACTGGACCAGCTCTTTATCCTCTCCAGGATACTTGAGGGTGCATGGGAGTTTGCCCAACCAGTCTACATGTGTTTTGTGGACTTGGAGAAGGCATTCGACCGTGTCCCTCGGGGTGTCCTGTGGGAGGTGTTGCGGGAATATGGGGTGTCTGGCCCATTGCTACGGGCCATTCGATCCCTATACAACCGTTGCAAGAGCTTGGTTCGCATTGCCGGCAATAAGTCGGACTCGTTCCCGGTGGGTGATGGGCTCCGCCAGGGCTGCCCTTTGTCTCCGGTTCTGTTCATAATTTTTATGGACAGGATTTCTAGGCGCAGCCAAGTGGCGGAGGGCTTTCGCTTTGGTGGCCTCAGAATCTCATCTCTGATTTTTGCAGATGATGTGGTTCTGTTGGCTTCATCGGGTGAGGGCCTCCAGCTCGCACTGGAGCGGTTCGCAGCCGAGTGTGAAGCAGCGGGAATGAGGATCAGCACCTCCAAATCTGAGGCCATGGTTCTCAGCCGGAAAAGGGTGGAGTGCCCACTCCGGGTCGGGGATGAGTTCCTGCCCCAAGTGGAGGAGTTCAAGTATCTCGGGGTCTTGTTCGCGAGTGATGGGAGAAGGGAGCCGGAGATCGACAGACGGATTGGGGCTGCAGCTGCAGTAATGCGGACGCTGCACCGGTCCGTCGTGGTGAAGAGGGAGCTGAGTGTAAAAGCGAAGCTCTCAATTTACCGGTCGATCTACGTCCCTACCCTCACCTATGGCCACGAGCTGTGGGTAGTGACCGAAAGAACGAGATCGCGGATACAAGCGGCAGAAATGAGCTTCCTCCGAAGGGTGGCTGGCCTCTCCCTTAGAGATAGGGTGAGAAGTTCGGCCATCCGGGAGGGGCTCAGAGTAGAGCAGCTGCTGCTCCACATCGAAAGGAGCCAGCTGAGGTGGTTCGGGCATCTGACAAGGATGCCCCCTGGGCGCCTCCTGGGTGAGGTGTTCCAGGCATGTCCCACCGGGAGGAGGCCCCGGGGCAGACCCAGGACACGCTGGAGAGATTATATCTCTCGGCTGGCCTGGGAACGCCTTGGTATTCCCCCGGATAAACTGGAGGAGGTGGCTGGGGAGAGGGAGGTCTGGGCCTCTTTGCTTAGGCTGCTGCCCCCGCGACCCGGCCCCGGACAAAGCGGATGAAGATGGATGGATGGATGGAAATTTGAAAAAAACAGCCATTTTATTCTTAGTTTTCTATAGGTTATCTTATTTTTTTGTCTTGTGTCTCTCCCTCTTTAATAGACTTTTTTTTTTCCCACACAGTGCCAAATGCAAAGCTCACCTCAACTTGCACCGCACCCTTGTTAGTTTGAGTCAGTTTGCATCTTTCCAGCGAGTTCATCTGCAAACGAGCTCCTTCAACAATTTGCTTGCAGTACTGCACACAGCTTTCAGAAGCCTGAGATAAGCAAGGGTTTTAGTAGGGAGTCGGGTACTACTAACCCACAGACGCTCATGGTTCCCTTTTTCTTTTAGATTTATAATGCGCATTAATAACTATAGTTCAATCAACTGAGGGGCCAGATACATCTTAAAGATCCTGTGTCAGATCTTTGGTGTATATTTTCCTATTTCTTAAGAACATGACTTTCAGATACTGTTGATTTGCAGTGAATAGTTTATGGTTTTTTTGGGGGCGGGGGTTCTATACCAATTTAAGTTTTCCATTGCATTTTGCTTCTTACAAACCCTTCTTTAAAAATTGATTTGAAAACAGACAAACACATTAATAGGAGTGACTGGAAATGAATTGACCTCCTCCCCAGTGAATGCTTCTGTCCAGTCTTGGCAGGTTGTCACTAAATGTTCAGTAGGCAGCTGTGTGGTTGACAGACTATTTACTGGTTTCTTGATGGTCTCAGTGTATGCTGTCAATATACTTAGAAGTCCAGAGGGGGGAAAACAAACACTGTTTATTCCACTTGTCCACACTCATCCCCCCCCACTCAATTTCTTCTTCTTCTTCTAGTTTCCTCTTTCTTTCTGATCTTCTATGTTGCAATTTTGACAGTCTCCTCTTTTTCCTCTGTTTTGTCTCGTGTTTATGTAACACTTTAAGATGAATTTGATTTGTTTAAAAAGTGTTAACTGCATAAGATTTCATTTATTTCTTCAGATCACATCTCTTGTGCCCCTTCCTTATATTAAATGTCTTCTTCTTTCAAATGCTTCTTTATCTGTCTTTTGTATCCTTCCTTTTCTCTCTTTCTCCTCCATATGTTAATTTATAGCAATATTACAATTGTTTTGTTTTTCTGCAGCCTGAAGCCATCTCTACGTTCACCTCTGAGCCAGCTCTTGTCTCCTTTGCCGAGCTCTTCTGTAAAACTTCTGAAGGAATGAAACATGTGAGTTTTACATCCAAAAATGGATACGGATACACTCTGAAGGCAGGTTTCCTCCATAATGGCTTATCCCTGCAGTCATGTTACTGTTGTGGGTGAGCAACAGAGAGCCTGTGGCTGGTTTGAACAAACACAAGGAGTATAATGGTATTGCAAAACACTCAGCCTTAAACAGATTTTTTTTTCTTAAGAGATGCCAGCTCAGTGGTGAGTTATAGTTTACTGTAAGATTTCTAAAGCAAATGTGTTGAATATAAATGCAAATAAAAGGTAACAAAACGTGTTTTCATTTATCCAGATGCATCCAGCATTTTCCCTACTTTCTTTCTTTTTTTCTTTTTTTTTTTTAAACAGAACCGACCGTTTTTACCCCTCAGTCGTTAAAGGCTGATGGGTTATTATCGTCACCCCACCAGGCAGGGGGCTGGCTCCTGGCACCGGATATTAGTGAATGCGATAACCTGAGATCAAGGCGATGCAAGAGCTTCAAACTCTTGAAGGAGTTTGATTCTCAGTGACCTTGACCTCAAGGTCAAAATAGGTTTTCTGAAAATCTTTTAAATGCAATAACTGAAGAAGGAAATTCCAAATTAATAACATAGGTGCATCTACTAAAAATCTTGGATGAATTTGATTCTCGGTCACCTTGATCTTAAGGTCAGAGTAAGTTTTCTGAAATGCAATAACTTGAGAAAAAATGCAAAAATGCACCATAGCTGTGCCTACTAGGAGGCTGAGGGGTAGTACTTCGTAGTTGCCAGTATTTTTAGAGAGTTATTCCAGACAAGAGTTTGTCAATTTTCCCAGGAAGCCTGACCTTTCAAATATCTCACAGCTTTGTTGTTAACATAGTTGGCAATGAAATATAGTTACATTGTAAACAAAACTATTCTTCCCTTTAGAGTAAACAAGGAGCCATGATTGTGGAGGAGCTCTGACATAAGCAATGGAAAAATACAAAAAGCTAATAAAATGTCTTCCCAGATTCATGTTAGACAAAACCCAAATAGGTCAGTTTTGTGTTAGATAAACAACAATTTTCATACACCATGTATTCCTGTATCCTGATTCAGGTCTTGTGCAGGACAACCCATCCATGAGCATGATTTTATAATGTTACAAATATATTAAAAGGAATTGTTCTCTATATAAAGAATAAAGACAATTTCAGGAAACTGCTATAGCAAACGATAAACATAAAGATGAAAAATCAGGGAAAACTAACTACAAACAGCCATATCAGCCTTTAGAAGAGATTAGCTTAAATTAAAAGCATATAGGAAGCATTTACCAGACTCTGTATCAGTGTTTTATATGTTACAAACAAAACAAGTTTCAAGTTTCAAGTACAGCTACAGTATAGATCTTGGTAGAAATGTGGGAAATATTCAAGACCTTGACTTTGACTCAACATGCCAACAGGAGTAACAGGCATTCAATGGCCCTCTGAGGCCAGTCTGCATAATGCACATATGCTGAAGTTTTCCAAGTAGCATTTTTCCTGTATTCATTACTTTTAAGTCGAGTATATTGGTAAATATTTGCTGCTAGTTTGCAAATATTTGGTCATAAAGGCAAAGTATTGAATAAATTCAAAACTCACACAGGTTATTACCCCTTAACATTCCTGCACATTTTTAACATCTGTACTATATTTTACCTCAATTTTGACCTCAAAGTCACACATTCTGTGCCTTTAATGAGCTTAACATTGCTTTTAGCAATACATTTGGCAAAAGTGAAATCACAGAACTCACAAAAAAGATTGGCTTTAAAATAAGAATAGTTTTTAGGATATTTCAGTCAAAACAGGTTTGCATACAAGCTTAATGAAAAAAATAAACTGTAATGACGCCCAAAAAATGCTTACCTACAGCTTGATCTTATTAATCACTTGACTCTTATTTTGAGTAAAGTGGCTGCTTCGTCACATCTGGGTAATCTGTTAGATTGCACAGAGGTCATTGGTTTCAACTTGCATGGTGAAATGGAAGAAAATTAATCATGTTGAAGCATAGTGTTCTGTAATTAAATTTAAGAACAGGAGGACATCTCTTTGCTGTTCGTCTAGTTTTATCTGTTCAATCTCAGCATTTCTGCCTCTATATTTTCTACTTTTACTTGTTTATTAAATGTGAATATAGCCTGTAAATTCAGGAAATTGTTTTCTGGCGTGTAATTGCAAGATTCGTTGCTGTCTGGTATTAATGTGGGGTGAAATAGCTCCATGCCTAGATTTTAAATATACAGATCCCAACAGGCTCCGTATTTCTCCTTGTCAGTAGAGTGTGCCTAACATGAACAGATGGCCTTAAAAGTAATGAATTTAGTTTTTAATCAGAGTTCAGCCTCTATATAAGGAACTGATTAAGATGTGTTCTGTACAAACTTCAGTTAAATTCATACGATTTTAGACAGCGACACAATTTTAATACACTAAACATGTGGCTGATTGCAGGCTTTCAGCTTGAATTCAAGGGTTTTAACAAAAGTGTTGCATTCATTGTTTAGGAGAGAGAGACATTTTTACCCCTCAGCTGGGAAAGGCTGATGGGCTATTGTCATCACCCACCGGGCAAGCAGGCGGTGTGGTCAACCAAGTTTGTAAATGTGATAACTTGACAACGAAGAGATGTACGATTTTGAAATTGATACCAGCGGGTGTATCTACTAAAAATCTTCGGATCTGGCGACCTCGAGATTGAGGTCAGAGGTCAAGTTTTCTGAAAGTCTTGTGAATACGAATGAAACTCGAGAACAAGGCGACATAGGATCTTGAACATCCGTAGGTGTATTTACTAGGAGGCTGAGGCTGTGAAGGGATAGCCGTGATTCCAAATGCTGAACTTGCATTTGGTACCTTTGCCCTGGAAAGCCCAATGAGATGTTAATGCAAGTGAAAGAGGCCATTAGGATTAAAAGTTAAAGTAAACCAATCACCTTTAAAAGAAGGAATCCATTGGTGAGCCAGTTAAGGAAAAACCCTTCACTAAATCTATCGAGAAGACTCCTTCATTGATGTAAATGCAGGGGGTTTACAACAAGGTGCAAGCCAGAAAACACTCAAAAGAGCCTGCACATTTCTGAGAAAAACATCCTTTGGACAGAAGAAAGATTAGCTTCCCAGAATGATGGAAAAGAAAAGTTTGGAGAAGGAGCTTATGATCTGAAGCATACTAATTCATCTGTAAAACATAGTAGGGACAATGTTATATGGTCATATAGGCATGTATAGCTGTCAAAGGAACTTGGTTACTAGTGGTTATAGATTATGTGACTGAAGAAGTAGTTTTAAAGTGCACAGGGCTATATTCTCTGCTCAGATCCAACAAAGTGCTTCAGAGTGGAAATAATGTTTGTGGAAATTTGTTAATAAAGCCTGCAGACACAATGAGTTGTAACAGCACCTTTATTTCAACTATCTCATGCATAAGGAGGGACGTCAGTCAGGGGGGCACTGAGAGTCGTCTCAAAGTTGATGGTCTCGGTGCTGGCTAAAACACACAGCTCTGTGAATCCTCCATTTTCTCCGCTTCAACAGCTGGTAGGACAAAGGTACCTTTTCCCTCAGGGGTGATCAGCCCATCCATGGAACAGTTGTTCAGCGACCATGTTTTTATTAAAGGATATCTACCGCTCACCGCTTGTCTGCAGGCTTTAAATGGAAAACTTCCACAACATGGATAATGACACAAAACATACTCCAAATACAATGCAAAGGTTTGTCAAACGGGAGAATATGGACATTTTTCAGTGGCCAACAGTATAAGCGGTTAATGCACATACAGGGAGTGCAGAATTATTAGGCAAGTTGTATTTTTGAGGAATAATCTTATTATTGAACAACAACCATGTTCTCAATGAACCCAAAAAACTCATTAATATCAAAGCTGAATGTTTTTGGAAGTAGTCTTTAGTTTGTTTTTAGTTTGAGCTATTTTAGGGGGATATCTGTGTGTGCAGGTGACTATTACTGTGCATAATTATTAGGCAACTTAACAAAAAACAAATATATACTCATTTCAATTATTTATTTTTACCAGTGAAACCAATATAACATCTCCACATTCACAAATATACATTTCTGACATTCAAAAACAAAACAAAAACAAATCAGCGACCAATATAGCCACCTTTCTTTGCAAGGACACTCAAAAGCCTGCCATCCATGGATTCCGTCAGTGTTTTGATCTGTTCACCATCAACATTGCGTGCAGCAGCAACCACAGCCTCCCAGACACTGTTCAGAGAGATGTACTGTTTTCCCTCCTTGTAAATCTCACATTTGATGATGGACCACAGGTTCTCAATGGGGTTCAGATCAGGTGAACAAGGTGGCCATGTCATTAGTTTTTCTTCTTTTATACCCTTTCTTGCCAGCCACGCTGTGGAGTACTTGGACGCGTGTGATGGAGCATTGTCCTTTATGAACATCATGTTTTTCTTGAAGCATGCAGACTTCTTCCTGTACCACTGCTTGAAGAAGGTGTCTTCCAGAAACTGGCAGTAGGACTGGGAATTGAGCTTAACTCCATCCTCAACCCGAAAAGGCCCCACAAGCTCATCTTTGATGATACCAGCCCAAACCAGTACTCCACCTCCACCTTGCTGGCGTCTGAGTCGGACTGGAGCTCTCTGCCCTTTACCAATCCAGCCACGGGCCCATCCATCTGGCCCATCAAGACTCACTCTCATTTCATCAGTCCATAAAACCTTAGAAAAACCAGTCTTGAGATATTTCTTGGCCTAGTCTTGACGTTTCAGCTTGTGTGTCTTGTTCAGTGGTGGTCGTCTTTCAGCCTGTCTTACCTTGGCCATGTCTCTGAGTATTGCACACCTTGTGCTTTTGGGCACTCCAGTGATGTTGCAGCTCTGAAATATGGCCAAACTGGTGGCAAGTGGCATCTTGGCAGCTGCACGCTTGACTTTTCTCAGTTCATGGGCAGTTATTTTGCGCCTTGGTTTTTCCACACGCTTCTTGCGACCCTGTTGACTATTTTGAATGAAACGCTTGATTGTTCGATGATCACGCTTCAGAAGCTTTGCAATTTTGAGACTGCTGCATCCCTCTGCAAGATATCTCACTATTTTTGACTTTTCTGAGCCTGTCAAGTCCTTCTTTTGACCCATTTTGCCAAAGGAAAGGACGTTGCCTAATAATTATGCACACCTGATATAGGGTGTTGATGTCATTAGACCACACCCCTTCTCATTACAGACATGCACATCACCTAATATGCTTAATTGGTAGTAGGCTTTCGAGCCTATACAGCTTGGAGTAAGACAACATGCATGAAGAGGATGATGTGGACAAAATACTCATTTGCCTAATAATTCTGCACTCCCTGTATTTAGTGAACCTAAAATCTTTTGTAAAGCTTAGTAGTCTGAACTTAAATCACATCTATTTTTTGAGAGGGAGACATATTTTTCTGGATGTTGTGAGACCTTGAGCCTTGTCGAATTGCCACACGCTCACTCCATGTTTTGTCTTTGCAGAGAGAAGATACTCTAGTGTTGTTCTCAGCTATGCTGTACGAATGTGTGACGCAGGAGTGTCCAGAGATGCTGCCCACATATATTGCTATCGAGCAGGTAACGCAAACGCACAGATTATGTGAGAGAGAGACGACTCTTCCCTGTCAGTACATTTTAGCAATTGTAAAGCAATTAAACAACCAAGTAACAGTAACACAAACGTTCCAGAAAAGAAATTCCATGAAATGAAATACTAGTGTGTGTCAGGTTGGCTTAAGTTTTAAATGACTAAGTGAAATGAACTGAAAAAATATTTACCTTAAAGTTAGAAAATTCATTTACAAACACATAATATTCTTTGAATCATGGTTATCAAAAATCTAGACCAATAACAGGATATAACTACGTATATACATCATACAAATGTGTATATATATCAGATAAATTGGAAGGTGTATTAGAATGTTAAGTGGCCTTTCCTACTTTTTAGTTTTACCTGTTGTATTTAAAGTTCCTTTGTCTCATACCACAGAATCTTTATAGCCTGTTTTTCCCCTGGAGTACAGAGTTTTGCTTTGTTTTTTAAAATACAAATTCATACAGAAATAAAGCTGTGGCTAACAACCCACAAAAAAAATAAGCTAATGTCCTAATCAAATAATTTTGCAAGGTTTTTAAATGTCCACTGGTAGATACGCCTGACAGACCTTCAGTAAGTGCTCTACATCTGTTAAGACACATGAACACATTGCCTTTGCTGGTGTCTCTCAGGCAGTGTCAGCTCTGCATCGGGGTGATTTGCTGCAGACCTTTCCCTTGTGGCAGTTGCGTCTGGTAGTGGAACTGTGGGACAGCAGGATGCAGCGAGGTCCTGCGAACCGCCGCGACACCCTGCTTACCTCTGAATTTCTGCCGGTCATGAAGAATGCGGTGGATGCCACACTCGACAGCTGGCTCAAAGGTGAAGAGAGATTACATGTTCAGAACTTTTCTTTAATTGGGTCCATAGTTTTATTTTGGGGTTTTTTGGACAAAGACACATTTTGCAGCTTTTCCTCCGTAAACCACAAGTGTTGAATTTGTATTTTTCATTGAGATAGAAGAAGAAATGAAGAGATACCAGTTCAAATGAAGGAGGCCATCTTTAGACTGAAAAACCAGAGTAAATCTATTAGAGAGGAACCACTTTAGGAGTGACCAGACAATCAATCCGGTGCATTCTTGAAACAGATGAATGCACTGGCCACCTCAGCAACACCCAAAGGCCTAAAAGAGCACAGAAGATAACTAAAGTACATAATGACGGAATTATTTCGGTGGTTAAGAAAAAAAACAACAACTTCACAACAGGGCTGTACTTGAAAGAATAACCTGAACCATAGGATATCATAACCCAAAGCACAGGATGACCTGACCCGAAGGATAAAGCAAGAGAAATCTAAGACTTTCTCAAGGCAATGGGATATTATTCAATGGTCAAGTTAGTCATCTGATCTTAACCTTGTAGAGCTTGCTTTTCAGTTATCAGTAAGGAAGCTGACTAAATATTAACTGATAATTTATGGCAAAGGGGTGGGATTAAATAAGTGTTTACTTCTTCCCACTCCCTTTCAACATGTAAATTAATCAAATAAAAAATTAATCAAAATTGAAGACAAAGCTGAACATAGAGACCCACAAACACACATTAGTTAAAGGCAGTTAGTAAACATGTAGCAGAGCATTTAAGGGGAAAGGGAATCCACTGTGACTGTGTGCAGAGGCATAACTACAAAAATGGTCTTCATTCAACAAATTGTGGGACTAACTGTAAGAGGGGTAATTCAAGGATTAATGAAGAGAGGTTAAATCTTACAAACCTTTAAACTAAAGAGTCTGTACTGAAACTAAAAATAGCCTAGTCAGGTCACAGAGGACTAATTGATAGTGTTTGATAAAAAATTTTAGCAGTTAAACCCAAGGTCACTAACTATATCTGCACTTAGTGTAGTTAATGATTAATCGAGATGTGTCAATCGTAAAAATTAATAATAAAAATGACTTATTTCATCCTGGATCAAACACTCAGGGTGCATTGCAGTCATGTATAAAAACTGTTTTATGTATAACAAGTATGCCCTACACCCCAAAAAAGCTGATGTTTTTTATGTGCGAAACAGGTCAGTTCCTGAGTTGAGGTTTTTGGTGTTTGCTTGCACAAACATCTGTCTTGCAAAGATCACATCTGTACCTAATTTCTTTTTACCCAAAGCGCTGCTGTTAAAATGTTAAGAAAGGAATGTGTCAACTCCAAATACATTCTTGACCAACAGAGATGGGACTTTCCTCTGTGCTGTGTAGCAAAGAATCTGTTTGCATTTCTTGCCTGGTTACACCACATTTAAACAGATGTAAAGCTGTGCTGAATGTGTTGGTAGAAGAAAGCACATGATGCGGGACAGATTGCTGTTTGCTGCTACAGATGTCTGATGTGGGTATCAATTGATGGTATCAACACGAGAACAACATGAAGAATGCTGAGCAAAGGCTCAGATGTCTTACCCTATTCAGTAACACATTTAGCAAACACAACTTCTGCTCACTGTGGGTCCTGCTCTGTCGAGTTGAAACGGTGTTAATAATTGTCTCTTATTCATTGAATAATAGATTTTTTTCAAGTGTTTCTTACAATATATATCAACAACGTCAGGGGGAATTTTTCAGATCTCAGGTTTTAGACTGTCCTGAATGCTCCATTTATTTATTCATTCATTCATTTATCTATCTGTATCCCCCTCCCTTTCATTCTTGAATTTCTATAATCTCCTTTCAGCTGCTCCTTTTGGAGTCGCCACAGTGGATCATCTGCCTCCATCTCATCCAATCCCTAGCGCCCTCCTCTGTCATAACAGACAGGGGAGGAGACACTCCCATCTTCCACTACATCCATAAATCTTCTCTGTGGTCTTCCTCTTTTTCTCATCCTTTTTCTAACATATCCACAGTCCCTCTTCTGCGCATGTCCAAACCATCTAAATCTTGCCTCTTTAACTTTGCCCAGAACTTTTATAATGAAAGAGGATTTTCTTAATATGGTCATCTCAGAGACAGCTCTAACTGTGAGTACAGCAGCCACATTCACCTCTTTATGAAGGGCAGCCAATCAGAAAAAATGGTTAAAAGGAAGAGGAACTGCAAGGGCTTGTTTCAGGCATTGGCTGAACTGAGGCCCTGCATCAAGGCCTAGTATACAAAATATTATTATTTAGATTATTTAGAATTGTGAATCATAGAAAACTAATCTAACAGCATTCTCTGGTTTTGGTGTGCTTTGGATACCATCACCTTAGCCTCCAGTAAAACTGTGAAGAATCTTGGAGTCATTTTTGAGCAGGTTATGTCATTTAGTGTTCACATTAAGTAAAAATACAGAACTGCTTTCTTTCATCGACACAATCTCTCTAAAATTAGAAACATCCTTACTTAGGGTGAAAGCTACTTAATACATTTATTACTTCTACATGGGACTATTGTAATTCATTATTATCAGGTTGTTCTCAAAGTTCTCTGAAAAGCCTTAATCCAAAATAATGGAGCAAGAGTAGTGACACGGATTTTCTTCTATGGCTCCCTGTTAAATCTAAAATCTTTCTCAATTACAAGGTCTTCAATAATCCGCCAGCATGATATCGTAAAGATTTCCTCGTACTTCATTTTCCCGTCACTTTGCTCTCAGACTGCTGGCTTACTTGTGGCTCCTAGAATTTCTAAAAGTAAAATCATAGGCAGAGCCTCCAGCTATTATGGACCTCTCATGTGGAAGCAGCTGCCAGTCTCCCATAATTTGGGAGACAGGCATCATCATTAAAAGGGGGTTGTTTTTACTGTTGCCTACTGCTTGTGCATAGGGGATTATCTGATTGGTGCAGTTTTCTCTGTAATAATGTGGGTGACCTTTGTTTTTCATATTGTTCTGTTTGATTAAAATAGAGTTGAGTGGAGCAGGAATTGGCGCAATAGTCCACTTTAAGGACAATGTGACAAGTTGTATGAGAGAGAATCAGAAGGCCACCATATGACAGGTGTCAGCTGAGGAAAGTCAGCTGTTAGCTAGACATTCTTCAAAAGCAATCAGTTTTTTTTTTCTACTGATAAACAAGCTTGACATTAGATGCATTAATATCAGCAAGTATAGACTCTGTGAACACATAACATGTATAGATAGATAATAGATATAGATCTAGTGAGCATTTATTTTTGCAGTGCCTGCATGTGACAAAGAGTTGGCTCTGCTGAGCAGCAGTGTCACATGCCGAGTATTTCACAGGCAGGATGTGTTTCAGCTTGTTTTCCTGTAACGGGTGTAGCACATTAATGTCATAGTTTAGAAGTTAACCAGCCTGTGTATATACTTAAACAAACACGCATTCCATCACAGAAATTGCACACACAAGTACACTAACACACCCACATGGTAATAAATGCACAATAAGCAGCGTGGGAAACAGGTGAAGTAGTTGAATGGGACTGCATTCAAGAAATAATTCAAGCATGCCTTTACTTTTATGTTTTGTGACGCCTCTCGCCTCTGGCAGACAGCTGAAAGGAAATCCAAACTAGCTTGACCTCAAGCATCGGGAATGTGAAGTTCTCTGGAACTCAACCATGAATGAAATATGTATCAAGAGCTTGCTTGTTATTTTTATGATTCTTGTTTCAACCCTTGTATCTTTCTGAGAAGTGACTGCATGCAGCAGTGAATTCATTCATAAAAGATACTGAGGTACACAAGAAGTCACAGATATTTCCCAATGGGATTCTTTGAATTTCATGCAATACTAAAAGGGACCATTATCAATTAAAGATTAGTTTTGAATTGTGTTTTTAGAAAATGTAAGGAAATTCAGCAGCATAGGACTTATTTTTCTGAGACCTTTTCTCACACAACTGTTCTGAGAGAGATGGAGATTTCCACCCTTAAAATCACCAGGGGCATTTCCTGTTGAAATATATTTAAGGATGCGTGCATAGCCTGGGGACAGAAACACATTTCTACAGTCTTGTGACATGATTACACAGTTTTGAGGTAAATTGGCTTGCTTGAAAGTAAATCAAGGCGTGACTTTGCATGCCACATGCAGCAAATGTGCAGAACTGCATATTTGCCACATGGCTTGCTGACACGACGCACATTCCAGATAGCAACGAGTAAAGTTTTGTTTTTACATCAAGGCCACGGAGGGCAAACCATGAATCTGTTGTTCTATCTGCTGTCACCTTGGCTAAAGTGGAACTGTAAACAGAGTTTAAATACTGCCTGTTGAACAGCTGCTGCTTTGCCTTTAAGCAGCCTTTTATTACTCCAGTTTCAGTGCAGAACTGTCCTTCATAAAGTCCTTGGCTTTCGCCAGATCACTGGTGCTAAGCGTCAGTCGGACCTAATAGTTCCAGAGGGATAACAAGCGGATATCCTCTTTTGGGATAGTGAAAACTATGGGTCCTCTGGTTTTAGGCACAAAAATCACTTTTTTTTTCTGTTTTTAGTTTTCTTTTGTTCATTCATTCCGTGTCTGTAATCCACATTGGCTCACTCTACCATGTATGAGCAAAGAAGACAAAAACATGACAGGTATCAGGTTTCAAAAAAGAAAGAAATAAAGAATGGAAAAAGGCATTTTCTAGTAAGATAATTGATTACCGGTATAAGCTTAAAAAAAAAATGTAAATAAAAAAAATATCTGTCTTCTCTCATCAAATATCTGTTTTCTTTCCTAGAAAACAGCTCTGTGTTGAGGACCTACATGAAGGGAGAGGCACTCTCAAAGGACACCCAATCGATCATGTTGGCCTGCTTCTTGGTGTACCGGTCAATCCCCTACCTCAAGAACGCACACACACAGCTGGAGGGTAAGACAAACATACGCTCACATGAAACTGCATTTGTACTTTTGCATATAAACATCCAGCATGCTGTTGACAGCATCAAGAATTTACCTCTATGACTTAGATCGCTACAATGTAACTAAGAGGGGGAAAGTAGCATTTCTACCATCATGATTGATTGATTGATTGATTGATTGATTGAATCTTTATTTTGAACATGTTGAAAAAGTACAACAAAATAGAATTAAAAGAGACAAATGAACAAAGCAAAACAAAAGGAAAACGAGCAACCACAACTCCAAATAACGTTCTTGTTCAAAAAGGAGCAGGAAGAAGCATAAGCTTATTTAATCCCACCCCTTTTCCACTATCTAGTATCAATAGACTACAGAAATACCTCCTTGCAATTACATTATATGTCATGTGTATTTATTTATTTTTTTTAATATATATACATATATGTTTCTATCTATCCATACATCTATCATACAGAACTTGAAACCATTGTACAAAAAAAATTCATATGATGAAAACTGCACACTTGTTTAAGGCTTTATTCTTTCACATGCAGGCTGCAGCTCACTTGGGGACTTACTGTTACTTAGCAGCCAGTTGGGCATCCCTTTGAGAGATTTGCTGAGGCTCGTACCTGTCCTTCTGGGTTCTGCATCTGGACCACACACACTGCTGGGATTTCCACTGCAAGCATTTTGATTGTGATTCTCAGAACTCGTAAATGGGCTGGTATCCTCTCAGAGAAACACTTCAAAGCCTTGCACTGCTGGCACCCGTGGGACTGATTTTCTACCTGTAACAGCTGCAAACAGGTGCAGCACGTGGGACAAAATGTGAGCATTAGACATCTTTTGTCTAAATGCAGCATGGCTGCCTTGAATGGAGAAGAACTGACTTTTTCCCTCTGAGGCTCTAGGAAATGAAATAACCAAAGTAATTATCTTTGTAACATATTTGTATTTAGGTTGGGTTTTTTTTTAATGGTATAAAAAAGGTTTAGGCTGCAGTAATCGTGCAGTTTAACCTTTTCAGATGGTTACTCAGAATTCCAGTGGCAGATAGAACAGAATGAACTGATCATTATAATTCAGCTGTTGTCATATACTAGTTTTCAAGCTGAGTTCAGTCCACTGGGTTGAGTGAACATGAAAAGACAGAAAAGGCAATAAAAAGCAGAAGTACCTGCACACTCCATGAATACTGTTTTTATTCTGTGGCTTAATGTGGGTGAATGAGACTCCTCAACATAATCAGGACATCATCTGCCTTATTGTTTCCTCTTTTTTAGATCTCATTATGTCCACCACTTTGAAGATACTCTTTTTGAAAATGCTGCTGCATTTCCTGTGTTTTTATGTTTCTGACAAAGACCAGTTGCTTACTGCTCATTAAACCCTCACAAGAACTGCATTCATCTTTTTTGATGTGTTGTTGCCAGTGTCCGTCATGCTTGTTTATTTAGCTCAGATCTTACTTTTGTGGTGCCAGCCTTGCATCAGTGTGGATAAGATAAAGGTCGCTTTTTAAGTGATGCGTGAAACAAAATGGTCTGTGTTGTTTCAGGTGTCCTGCCACATGAAAGAAATCCCCTGATCTTCCAGTGATAGTTTTGTAGTAAAGCAATGTCCTCCACAGGTGGGGCTCAGTTTGCTAGTTATTTGCACTGTTACTTGCTTTAGTTTGCTTTGTGAATCTTTACACCAACACAGAAACTGTGATATGGCCTGAGAACGTGAGGTCAGCATCTAATCCTCTAAATTTTTGCCTTTATTTAACCAAACCATAACTCATAAAACTGTGGAGGTAATCTGAACGGTCAGGTTAAAATGTGCTAGTAGTAACAAAAAAAACACAATTTCTTATGAAGTAAGTTATGCTGGTGTTTTCTTGAAGACATTTACAGATTTTTGTGTTTCTGTTGGATATTTGATGCTGAGCTTAGCCAGAAAATCTGACACCCCAGACTGGGACTTTCCTTTGCAGTTCATGACTGTAGCATAAGTGCTTAAAAATGCACTACTGCATGTAGTGGTGGAAATCCGAGTTAGTGAAAACTAACTGACCATTTCTTGACGCTTTTCTCTTCCAAAGTGCTCACGGAGTCAGATTTCTATAAAACAGTTTCACCAACAATGAGCAGAAATAAATTTTATATAAATGAAACGGGTAAAGACAGAAATTTGGAACAAAACTTAACTGATGTATATCTTAATGATGATAATACTAACTGTGTTGGATATATCGAAATAAAAATTTGGAGAAAAATAGTAAATAGATTTCATTAAAAGACTTTAAGGGACTGTAAGGTCACTAATCCTCACATTAATAAGCTGCAACAGTGGCTCAGTGTGGTTCCCAGATGCTTTTTCTGTAGTTGCTGGAGTGCCATCAGGTTTTACGTTTTATTATCAAACTAGCCTAGTTATGGTTGTCTATTCAAATGTGGATTCATTGCAAACAAGACCTTTTCAATACCCATTTTGTTCAAATTTAAATAAATATATCCAGCTGCAGCCCACATCCAAAGCAACATTACACTTCCTGTTTACAACTCCCAAAGAGATGTTATTAAATCAATACTAACCCCTTTGTTCATGTTTTTCTATCAATATCTGGATATGTTTCTCTTCCACAATGTGTGTGTGTCCCAGTATTATAGGTGGAAAAAACCCCACTTTATCCTTTAAACTCTCAGAAAACTCTTGGATTTTGATTCCCAGCTGAGTATGGAAATCTTAATGTCATGTAGTTCCTGTGTGGGAGGGTTTGCAGTATGTGTTTAGCTCAGTCTTAGATCATTTCTAACCAACAGCTCTAAGAACATTCCAGAGCAAATGGAAAACATCCGAGCAAACAAGTGGCCCACACCCACCTCATAGAGCTGCAACACACAGAGCATGCTAGCATCAAACTCTTCAGATAATATAGTGAAGTTGTAGTTTTCTATTTTTCAGCAAATTCTTGCTTCCATTTGCAAAAGTTGTAGACGAGTCAAACTTTCCAGCTTCCAACAAATGCCAGTCATTTCACTTATATTTTGTTAATTGAGTCATTATCCACAGATAAGACAGGTTATAATAAAGGACCAACAAGTGTTCTATTTTTTTTAATTTACTCTTCCTCATTCTGAGGCTACATGCTATGGTTTGGGTGGACAAAACACAGGATTTCAGGCATCTGTTAAGCACTCCTTTGGCTGGTCCACCCACATTTAAACACCATTGTGTTTCCTACTGTGCTAAACAAGTCTTTTCCGATGGTTTAAACCTTGAAAAGGCTCTAAAATAGCAACCAGACGTGACTTGCATAGCTTTGAAGGATGAAAAGACATTTTCAGGGCCACGACTGAAGATGTGGAGTTTTATTTTGCTCAAGAAGACAATTGTGGTCATTCTATTATGTCTTTCTAAAATATTTCCTGGCTTTTATCTGAATTTGTCTGAAGTGTTTGGGTGGATATGGTGCTTGAGTCTCCTTAAACACTAGTTCCTTTTCCCATCACAATGAGGCCCTTTCTTTAAAGAGACATAATATTAAAAACCACCTTTGTTGGTTAGCTTCTGTGTGCATAGGAACCCATGAGGATTTGGACACTGACATGATTTTTGTAACTGTACCTCTTTACATCACCACAGTGGATTTCCAACAAGATTTGATGGAAATGCAGACTCTCCGCTTTAATTAAATGGTTTAACAAAAGTGTCTTAATAATGTTTGTATTCATTTGAGTCATTTTTATACATCGTCCCTCATTTTCAGAGGCTGAGACATGATTCCTCATGTCATGTATTGAGGCATCTTTAAGTCAGAGCTTTGACTAGGCTTCTCCAAAATCCTCATTTAGATTGTTTTTCTTTTGTTTGTTTGTTTTTGTTTTTTTTGAGTAACTGAAAAAAATGTAGACTTTCTGGTATGTTTCGGATCATTGTTCTGCTGCATAACCCACATGTGTTTGAGCTTCAGGGCACAAACTGACCGACCAATGGAAGTCTTCCTCAATTGATCTTCATTTCATTGCAGTTGCTAAATCAACATTGAAATTTATTATCCTTTAATGGGGCTTTCAAAAGCTCATTGTCCAAATACTTACCTACCCGAACATTGGCAAGGGACTTTTTTTTCTGCTTCCAGCTTTGAATGTTTTTCCACATGTGTTTGTGTTTTGTTTTGTTTTCCACCAGGCTTTTAAAGTGGGCTATGCTCATATGGGAAAGAGTATTTGGTTGTTTTTTGTTGCCATGTCCCACAAATAAGACCTTACAAGTTTCCCAATCCCCCTAACATATGATGATATTGTTAACCAGTGGTAACTAATTTCTAAAGCTAACCCATGGAGAATTGTCTCTCAGGTCTACTGATTTAGTTACTTGTTGCTCACGGTTTTGGTTTAAAAATGACACAAAATGAAGCTCCCTAGTGATGGAGTATTTAGCAGCGGATGGACAGCTATTGATAATGCGTAATGGGTAATAGATAATGACATGGGTATTTCCCAGTGGGAAATGATAATGAAACAGAAAGTATCTTGCTAATAAATATTTGATCATGAGTAATGAGAGAAATTTCCCTCAGGAAACAATATTGGCTCACTAATAATGAATGCATCCTTGTCTGCTGAACATGTGAATTAGTTGCTTGTAACATGTTAACCATGGTGTGCTTTTAAGCTAATTATAATCAATGTTAGCTTGCTATGTTGACCCTAAGAGAGAAATTAAATGCAGCTTGCACCCTTCCTGCATGTTTATTTATTTAGTTTTCACATTCATACTTACTGTTTCAAATTATCAAACAAATTGTAATAGTAGACAAAGATGAACCTAGTAAATACAAAATGCAGTACCACTCTTGGCAACAAAAACTGCAATCAAGCATTGTGATAACTGCCAATGAGTATTGCTCATCACTGTGGAGGAATTTTGGTCCACCCTTCTTTTTAGAATTATTATTAATTCAGCCTCATTGGAAGGTTTTCCAGCATGAATGACCTAACCTCACATTGAGGCATCTTTAAGTTAGTGCTTTGACTAGGCCACTCCAAAATCCTCATTTAGATTGTTTGTTGAGCAACTCAGAGGTGGACTTTCTGGTATGTTTCGGATCATTGTTTGCTACATAACCCAAGTATGTTTAAGTTTCAGGGCACAAACTGATGGACCAATGGAAGTCTTCCTCAAATGGTCTTCATTTCATTGCAGTTGCTTCTCCTTCAGGATTTCTAGTTGAGGGCAATATTTATCCTTCCATCAGCTATGGCAAGTTGTCCAGGTCCTGAGGCAGCAATGCCCCGGAACATCACGTTACCATCGCCATGTTTTACTCTTGGTTTGATGAACTCCATTTTTGCCTGATCTCTTTCTTATTGTCGGATCATGAATACTGACCTTAACTGAGGCAAGTGAGGCCCGCAGTTTTTTAGATGTTTTTCTGAGTTCCTTTGGGATCCCTTGGAATAATTTTGGTAGATTTTCGACTCTTGGGAAGGTACACAATGTTCTAGTTTTTCTCTATTTGTAGATGATGGTTCACTGGAGTCCCAAAGTTTTAGAAATGGCTTTGCAACCATTTGCATCTGTTCTGGAGTTCCTTTAGCTTGTGGCATGATGTGTTGAGTTCTGAGATCGTTTAATCTGCTTCATGTTTTCAGACAGGTTCTATTTAAGCGGTTTCTTGGTTCAGCAGGTCTGGCAGTAATCAGGCATGGGCGAGGCTAGCCACACTGAACTCTGCTTTCCCCAATATGTGGTGGTGTGGATGCTTTTTTTCCCCTTAATAAATGTAATGATCTATTTTCTTGGGTTATCTTAGTGTTATATTTTTTTTTTTTTGATTATCTGAAGCACAAAAGTCTGGCAAATATGCAAAAAATAAGTAGTCAAGAAGGGGAAAATTTTTCCTTTTTTTTTTTTTTTTACACCCCTGTAAGTGTGGAGCTGGTAAACAACAATATAAATAGTAAAACTATTTCTAAACTGATGACAACTGTTGACTTGCTCCTTATCTGCAATAACTCCTGTAAGATTAGTGTGAAAGAACTCTGTTCTTGCATGCCAACAATGCCACCCATGTAGCATTGTGTTTGACTGGTATCTAGTAACACACAGTGTAATTTGTAAGCTAACCAGGCACCCAGTGTCTGTGCTGCATGTTTAGCTGGCTGATTATATGCATGTGGTTTCCTGGAAACGCATGCTGGTTCAGTCAACACGTCTTAACAAACATTCCAGAGAAAAGTCACATGATGTTAATCAGTAAACAGAGCCCAGGAACCGGAACTGGGATGGCCTGTGGATGTCTGTCAGATGATGAAGGTCTCGTGGTTTTAATAGTCCTCAAGTCTCGACTGAAGGCTGTAAATGACTGTACTTCTTTCTTGAACTTCCTTGTATCCCTACTGTTATGATGCTGCAGGGCCACATGTGCTCTTGCAGAATAGTAGGCATCCCACATTTTCTGGGTGGGTAATGTCTCATGGTTACAGAGAAACTTTGTTTTGAACATTACAGCATGTGAATTGCTGTGGGAGTGTATTCTTTTGCAGAAAATCTGTGTTTAGATCTTATCTCACAGGTTTTCCTCTGAATTTCACACATACAATGCAGTGTATGCCTGCCTTAGATATCCAGTTCAAATTAAACAGTCACAAAGAAACTAAAGTCTTCTTTAACTGGTCTTCATGTCATTGCGGTTGCTAAATAAAAAATAACAGCAGATAATACTCAAACAGAAAGCATGTTTCAGTGTGACTCACTTCACCTGCGGCCCAAGCAACATCTTGTTACCATCTCTCTGAGATGGCGAAGAGATGTGGAAGAAAAGTAACCAGTCCAGACAAAACCAAAAATTCTGAATGTCCTGTAGTATAGATCAAAGAAAAGAGTGCAGAAGGTTGATTAAGGGTATATAACTAATCACTATTCTAACTGGATATGCATGACATTACTAATACTTGCAATACTTACTCATTTACAACAATGGAAAACCCCTTAAAATAATTAAGAAAGGGAACCAGATTTTTGTCTTGACCTCATATTGAAAACATTATTGTGCCCCACAGAAAGTCAGCGCAACAGCCAGCCCATCTCTAGTAAACTTTTGTTAAGACATCATTCTGTAACATTGCGTGGAAGCCTGGAACAGTGCCTCTGGACTGGCAAACTCAGATAGTGGTTCCTTTTTGAAGCAGAGGGCGTGTTCCAACTTCAGAGAACACAGACCCCTCTGGGGAGGTCATTGCCAAGGTCCTCGAGGGACAATCTGTTCATTAGTTGAAACTCCAACTCAGGAGGCGCATTGAGGTTTCTGTCCTGGTTGTGGAAACCGTAACCAGGCCCTTATCCTCTCCAGTATATTCAAGGATGTGTGGGCGTTTACTCACCTATGTTTTGTGGACCTGGAGAAGGCATTCATTGGCATCCCTTAGGGTGTCCTGTTGGGGTTGCCTCAGGAGTATGGGGTATTGGGCCTGTTGTTCCGGGCCATTCAGTCCCTGTACAACAGCAATGAGAGCTTGGCTCACAATGCCAGTTTCCAGTGGCTGTTGCCCTTTGTCACTAATTCTTTTGTGGAAAGAATTACTATGCACAGTTGAGGGGCCTAAGGTGGCAGATTTGATGGTCTTGGGATCTCATCTGCTGGCAGTTGACGTGGTTTTGCTGGCTAAATCAAGTCATGACCTCCAGCTTGCACTAGAGTGGTTTGCAACCTACTTTGAAGTGGCAGGAATGAAAATGAGCAACTTTTAAGTCTGAGGCCATGGTTCTTAGCCAGAAAAAAAATGTCTTGTTCATATGTGAAGTAAAGCGGGACCGGGAGACTGACCTATTGACTGATGTGGCGTCTTCATTGTTGTGCATGTTGGGTGTGGTAAAGAGACAGCTAAGCTTGAAAGTGATCTGGTCAAGAGCTTTTTCCAAAGGGTAGTCAAATTCACACGAGGAGAGAGGGTGGGGAGATGCTTGGAATAGAGCTGCTATTCTTCCACATTGAAAGGAGCCAGTTGTGGTTGTTCACCACACATCTGACTGGGATGCCTTCTGGCATGCCTCCTGAGTGAGGTGTTTTGTGCATGTCCAATTTGGAGGAGGGCCTGGGGCAGACTAGACTTGCTGAATAGATAAAATTTCTCAGCTTGCTTGGGGAACTCTTTGGTACCAGGGAGAAGATGATCCTGGCATCTCTTCTTAGACTGGTGCCCCTATGATCCGTACCTGAATAAAGAGCTTAGGATGGAGGATCATAATGATGAATGAATGGATAATGTTAAGGTAGTAGCGTAGGATTTTTTTAAGTTGAAAAGATAAAACGCAAACAGATCAAAAGAAATATGCATTTACAATCTTGGGAAACAGGGATGCTTGACTGAGTGCAGTGTTTGTAATACCAGTTCATTGAGCCTGTGGGAAAAGATCTGCCTCCAGAAGGCAAGGGGAAAAAATTCAGTTGTGTTTGTTTCCACAATAAGCCAATTTAAGTGTGTCATGGGTGAACATGCCCTCACACTCTGGCTTTTCTCATGTTTTAACTTTACACAGAGGCGCACATAGACTTGTATTTTGTTTTAACCCTCATACAAACACAACTTGATTGTAGACCACCAAGAAGGCAAACCAAGAATAATATTGAAATGATTAAAAGGGAATTCTGACGTTATGTTTTGACAATAGTAGATATATTTATTGTAAAATCAAGGCCAAATATTTAAAACATTAAAAATGATCACTTACTGTAAAATCTTCTAAATAGGATCAAGAAGCTTAGATACTGATATGTAATTTTTAGAACAGAATACAATGATATTATACTTTGCAGCTTTTCTGGCCAGTCCATGACATGGCAGTCCAACAGCTGCTACAACCAACGATAGACTGCGAAGGAAGGATGCACGTTCTAAATTTGAAAAGTGACACCTTTGTGTAAGTTGCTTAAACCTGCATTCTTTTCTGTGAACATCCAATGGTAACTCCCCCTTTTGGAAAAGCCCAGGTCTATAGAAGTCAATGGACGCTCAGATGTCTGTTTGGGGGATTTCTATTTTCTTTTAAAACAATATTATGTGCTATTCATGGTCCTCATTAAAAGGTGGCTTACCAAGCTTACCAATAGAGGCGACTGATTCCTGTCTCCAGCTAAAGTATCCTTTGGGAAGATACTTAATTCAGTTCTCCCAGATGCATCCATGTAAGTGAGAGGCATAGATAAAGGTGATGTATGAATCTGTGTGAGATTGGGTGAATGAACCTTATAGAGTGCTCAGCTGAGCTACTGGTAAATGGGCTGGTACTTATAAAGACAGGCCCTGTCTTAGAGTGGGCCTATCTATTGACAAATAACTATTGTATAAATGTGCTGTGTCATTCAATTTATTAGATTCCCACCGTTCTTGTGACATCTGGTTTAAGCCAGTTAGCTCTACATCTTTAACTGGTTGTATCCCAATCAGAAGAAACTATAGGAAATCTTCCAGATAGGCCAAAATTATATGTCCAAGAGAAAGCAAAGTATATTGTCGTAAAAACTAAGTCTATGTACATGCACTCCATGATTCAGCAGCTTGTAAAACCACATTTAGCAGCAATAACTTGAATTGTTTTCTGTATGACTTTATTAGTTTCTCATATCCCCATAAGGAACTTCTTTTTTTTTTTTTTTTAACGGCATCAGCGCAAATGGTCACCCCTCCACCACTGCACTTGACAGTTGGTGTGAGGTGTTTGTGGTGACACATTCTTTCTGCTTTTCAGACATGCCACTCTGCATTCTGGCCAGACATCTCCATTTTAGACTCGTTTGTCCCAGAAGTCTTGTGGTTGGTTCGTATGCAACTTTGCAAACCTAAGCCATGCTGCTATATTCTTCTTTTAGAGAGAACCGCTTTCCTTCTGGCTACACTTCCTTGGGGTGAATTTATTGGGACATTCACTCCTAGGAAGATTGTGGTATTGTGTAAATATACAATGCTTCTGACCAGCTAACTGATCAAACTGCTTTTACAGAGGTGGTCACAATATACTCTACAACTTTGGAAATTTAATTTGTTGCCCAGGATTAGGTGAAAAAACAACAACAGTCGTTTAAAATGGCAACTCACATATTTGGTGTGACGGGAACTGTAGCGGTGTTTCAAAAGTGGCTAAAAGTACCAAACCTTGAATACTTGTGCCCCTGGAACAATAAAGCAAGATGGTCATCTTTTCTAGCTTAATAAACTGCCGTTTTATGACAGAATGTCAACCACTGGAACAGACACAGCTCAGTTTTAATATTAACTTCTTTATGACTGTGTTTTGAGGAAGTTATGTTTAAAAGTTAAAGTCCTCTTTATCTTTGACTGAGTGCTATCAGACCCTGTCAGCTCAGAAAGAAGCAACCATCCTTCCCTTTTCCAATTCAGGGTCTCCAGCACCCACCAGTTCCATGGACTTCAGTGCCCTCGCCAGTCACCATATATGTAGAACGTCGTTGAGATAAATGCGCATCGACCTTTTGCACCCTGTTATCACATTTCTGCTGAGTTAAGCTAATTGTGTGCTAGCCCTTCCTCCAAATTTAACAGTCACATATGACAGTTTTCAAGTTGAAGAACTGAAACCTCTTTAGAAAATGTAAGGTCACAGGGAAATACATTTAGTTTTGAGTAAAGAAAAACGGACTAATTTAGGGCTGTCCTTACTTAATGGAAGTCTTTCTATTTGTTTCTCTGAATTATGAACAGAAATTAATTCATTGGAACTTCGGTTAGTTTTCTGACACACTGGGCGAACGCTTCTTTCAGGAGATCCTGACATGACAAAACTGCACTTCCCCATCCTGTAACGTCTATTTACTTCAACACTTGATGTAACTAGTAGTTACATCAGTTCCTCTGCTTAAACAGAGTTTGCACAGACATAGAAATTATGTAAGTCTAAACAGGAAATTTCTCACTCAGCATACTAAAGATGGGCAGAGTTCATCTTGGTTCATCTTGTTAAATAGAGAACTGTTTCCACAAGAGGAAGTGATCATATTCATCCCACTGAGGCTTAAGCATTTTCACTGACATAGGCTACCACTTCCAAACATGCAGAGCAGTGAAAAGGATACCCTTTACCATCTATTAATAGAACATGGGTACTTCTGAGCAAAGCACCAAAAACCAAACGAAACATGCAACAGGGAAGTCACCCCAGCTTTCGCCCAAACTTCTGCTTTTGCTTCCTGTGTGTGTTCATGAAAATGTGCTTTATTTCCCTGTCTTTTAATGCTTGATTGCTTTTAATATATCTGCATAATGCCCCACACTGTGAAGCGTGGCAGATGAATAGCGTATATCATGGGTTTCCTTATCACATTGCAACTTTCATTTTATGTGTACTTCTTACAGGTTAGTTCTCATGGCTCATTTATAGTGAATTTTGTTCACACCATAGAATGTAAATAAAAGATGGACCTAGTCAACATAATGTTAGCCTGTTGGCCTCTGTTTTTGCTGTTGTCATCTTGACGTTTTCTAATTGGACTTTGACTAAGAAACTGTGGATCAGTAACTAGTAACATCACAATTTAGGCCTGCTATAAAGCATACTCTGCTATATCATCCTTTTTTAATCTAGTAACAACCCTAATCTAAAACATTTACACAGTTGTATTCAGTACAACTATAAGCTAGCAGCTGAGATCATGAAAGTGTTTCCTGAGGTCACAGAGGGTCCTCAGAAAGAATGCACCGGTTTCACTTGGAAGCCACGCCCATAAACTATATTTTGTATAGTTTATGATTTTTTGTTAATAAGCGAATGTGCATTTGATGAGCGTTTACAGGTACCTGCAAGCATTTTTGTGGCTCACTAAGCTAATTACAGCCTCAGAGAGTTGCTATGGGGGTTGACGCTTTGGATGAATAAAGTAAACTTTGAAATGTGTGAAATGCCTGCATAAATCTCAAAGATGGTTTGCTGTAACATTCTCTTCTTATGCACGTAAGAGCTGTGAAACTGGACTTTGTACTAAATTATTTTGTTTCTACTCCTACTTATTAGGTGTTATATAAGTGCAATCATACTGCACACATCCAACATGTTTATGCGTTTTTATGCACTTCCTAATCTCTGGTTCCAGGGATTCTGCTTCAACGCTTGTATTCTGCATTAAGACTCATGCACTGGGTTAACTTGAACCCATTGTTCATAACGCTAAGTGGAATTTTGTACCGTGAACCACTGTTAAGAGTGTTCAGGTAAATTTAGTCTCCATGTGATTAAATCCAGCGTTGATGACCAGAGGACTCCATTCATGAGGCTTCCCCTGGCGCGACATAGAGGGCTGGGCGAACTGAAAACAGTGGGTGTGACCAAAAATACGAAAATGTATTACACTGCAAGTCTGGCAGACACTTCAGTATGAATGGTGGAGCTAGAGCGGACAAGTTTGTTTCAGCAATTAAGAAAGCTAGTGAGAGGTGAGAGAAAGATGGAAAGCGCTCAAGTGCGTTGCTGTGTGTTAGAGGATGACTTTTGCACCGTACTGCAAAAGTCTGAAAGTGAAAGAAAATGTGTCAGGTCATATTGGTGCAAAAGCGCGCCTCGCAAATGTTGGCTGAATTTAAAAAAGAAACAGAAGTGCAACGTTTGCGCCTGACCGCCAGTGATGTGGGGGTAAGTCTGTCAGTTCATATTATTTTATGAATTACACGCATATAAATCAAATAAATTCACCACTTCACAGCTGTGCTCCCTTCAAAGCCCAAACGAGGAAGCAGATTATGACTTTGATGGAACTTTGCATTCACTAAAGCTGATTTTCTTTTTGCAGATTCACTGCAGTATTTCAGTACTTTTTGCACAGACCTAGACACATTAGAGATGCTATCCGTTTTAAGAGGTTCAGGGAGTTTTGAGGGCCGTGCAACGCTCACTCATGCGTAATGGGCGGTTTGCACAAAGATAAAAGGAAGTATGCGGTGTCAGACAGAGATAGTAACCCGGCCTTCCTCTTCCTTTTTGTATTTTTTAAAAACCTTATTGAATGACTGGACCTGAAACGGTTTTCTTGACAGGGCTGCACCCTGTCCGCATTTTTTGTGTGTTCCGTATCCAAGCGCGTCACGCGAGCTGCGCCCGGTTATTATTATCGTGCGAAACCTGCAAAGAAAGAAAAAAAAAAATCCATGTGACTTATGTGAACTCCGCCGATCCTTTTTATAGCTCAGTCTTATCAGTGTGTGGTTGGCGAGCGTCACCTCCTGGAAAAAAGCAAACCAGAGCGCAGTGAGCGTCTCTTCATTATGAACCAAAACTGCCGTAGCGAAGGAAGCAACTGGGAGAGGTGCGTTCAGGTGCTGTCGGAAACGAGTAAAGCTATTCGGATTTGAAAACCTGAGAACACCCACCTTACTAGGGGTGGGGGGAAAAAATCGATACTGTGTAGTATCGTGATATTTTGTTTGCTAATAATGTATCGATACAGGGACAGCAGAATTCGATATTTTGTTACAAAAAAGGTTTTTGTGCTCTGACTTCAGAGCATGTTGATCCTTTTTCTGAGCAAGAATCCTGACATTCCTTCACTGTCCAAATGTGTTTAACTTTTTTTGGCAGCAATAAACATGACAGTTTACTTATTTTAATTTAAGACATGTTTTATTTTAATTAAGTTTAAAACTTTTTTATCTAATGTAAAATTATATTTTGTTTTAATTTACTTTCAAATTCTTCAGTTGCTGAATGGGCTGCATAGTTTTCATAAATTGCATAGTTCAGAATAGCTATAATTGTACCAGATGGTTGCATTCAGTTAAGTTGGACTAGACTGTAATACAAACCGTTCAGTTTGTCAACAATAAAACTGACTGAAATGAGAGAATGACTGAGTGCGAGACTTTGATATTAGATAAAATGAATATTGATAAAGTTTACCTTTATGTACAGAATCTGAATATCGCAAAATATTACAAAAAAAATTGCAATAATATCATATCGTGCATTAAGTATTGTGATAATATCGTATCGTGGGATGTATGGTGATTCCCACCTCTACACCTTACCCCTACCAGAATGAATAAATAAATACACAGAATATAAGAAGTAATTTTGCAGTTCTAAATGATTAAAAAGACAGCTCTGACATACAAGTATTTTGTGCTTCACCATCAAAATAATTATAATAATCCGACCAATGTAGGATTTTTTTTTTTTAAACAAAACTACACTTTTATTATATGCAGTTATTTATTTTACTTGTATATGCTCTCCGTGACTCTGATGGATCTTGTGTTTAGGTCATCCCAAAAATAAAAATCAAGTGGGAAAACGACCCTACTTCTCCATTTATGACCTCTGTAAACATTTTCCAATTGATTTAATGGTCTTGATTGCTGGTTTCTCATTTATTTCCTAATACAGCATGATGTTAATTTTATGGTCTACCTTAAAACAATATTGACCAAAAGAGGTACACTAACACTAAATGGTGGCTCTTTCCATTTTTTTTCTTTTTTTATTATAGAGTTATTGAGGTTGTTTGAAATCAAATAATTACTTTATGTCATTTTTCATGCGGTTTGAACACACTTATTTCCAAAAACCTCTGGCCAGGGACCTCATAATTAATAGCTGAGCAGAAGTTATTGTATAAAAAAACAAGATCAGTCTCATATTTGTGGTTATTTTGATGCTCTTTTTTGCATCTTTGCTTTCAAATTAGGTAGGGTTAATTTGTTTTTTGCTCTTAAAGGGGGCGCTCCAGTGACAGCTTAAACAAATAAGCAATTTGTTGGCTGAAATTTCACCACATGTTCTGCATTGATGTGAAATTGGAACAAATATTTTCCAAGCTTTGTTTTTCCCTTCTCTCGCTTTTCTCATATTTCCACTTGATTTTCCTTCATATTCAGCTTACAGAGCTAAAGAAACAGCACTCAGCTTTCTACTAACTTTCTTTTTCAGATTTTCTTTTGGCAGTTATCCTAGCACCCCCTCGTTTCTCTGCTTTTTGGACTCATTAAGAGTAAAGATGTAGACTAACTCTGGTGTAAAGCGTGTGTGAGTTTCATAATGAGTGACATGGGGTTTCCCTGTCCCTATTTTCTTCATTCATGTGGCTGGAGTCAGAGAAGTATAGAGTTACCATCCCGGATATGAGCTGAATATTGAGTGAGTGCGTTTGAAGGAGAGAGAGGAAGGGAAGCTGCACATTTGTGAGAGTGAGCATGAAAACGTATGTGTGTATGTGTGTGAGAGGCAGACAATAGGAGGAAGCCTATTTGAATATATTATTTATACCTATTATGATCGGTGTGTTTGTTCAGCACTCTTTGTAACAAACACAATCATGCATTTCTTCTTTGTGTTGCCTAGTGACCTGCTGTATTGTAGAAACTTCCTCTTGTCACTTGCACCATTTTGCATCCACAGTACCTAAATTGGAAGCTTAGCAGGAGGAAGTAGCAGAGCTCAAACTTGTGCACTTTATATATTCAAGTCAAAAACTGAGACAAATGTGAAAGATTATATTTAAAACATTTAACATTTAAATGTGTTCCTGTAATAGCGATAATTTAAAGTCATGTCATTATTTATCTGCTGATGTTGTAATACTGAATGCTGAGCAAGTCAAAGGGCTGTAGGGGAAGCAGGTTTCTCAAGATGTGAAGAATAGAGCTTGTGCACCTCTCTCGCCTCTGTGTGAGAAATTCTGCAACTCAGCAAGTGGTCACGTACTTTTAATTACAATTCTCACAACAGCAGCCACACAGTGGTTTTCAATGAAGTAAAGAGTCTCTACAGTATATTTTACTGTGAATCTGTTCACAATGTGACAAAGAAAAGTGTGACTTGATGCAATAAACTTTCTTTTGCCCTCTAGGAATTACTGAATCACAGAGAAGTCACATTGTTGTGTTCATAATGACAAGAAAGGCCGCTCTTGTGTATAGCTGTGTTGTGAGTAGGTAAGCATGGAAATGAAGTCAAAGCAGGAACTGACTGATTACAGGTTGCTATGTGTGTGCTCTGCCTTCATCTAGACAAATTAGGGGAAATATAAATGCAAAGTTGCTATAGAAACACAGGCAAAAGTAGAGAAAGGCAAGAGTTGAAGTTGTGAGGGTCATTTAAGTTCAACTACATTCTTAAAGGCAGGTGAGATTCAGCTGAATTTAAAATCTGTTTGTGTGTTGAAGGAAAATACAGAACCAAGAAAGAGACAGGATCCAAATGACTGATGCAAAGTGAAACCCTACTGAAAGCCACAGGCGGGCAAATCAGTCTAACCCATGTTCATGCTGAGACTTCTTTTCAACAGCATCATAATTCATTGAGGTCAAAACCAGAAGAATTCAAAGAATCCACCACACAGTAGGTTCTAAAAAAAAGAATGTTAAAAATAAGATTGTGTAGTGAACTGCGTGTCATTCAGTCATCCATCCTGGACATGTTGCCAGTTTATTGTTCAGTCAACACACCAAGAAAGACACTCATTCACATTCACATTCATAACTGCGGCCAATTTAGAACCACCAACTAACCTAGCATACATGCTTTGGAGCATGAGATGAAACTGGAGTGCCCTGAGGCACAGGGAGAACAATCAACTGCACAGAAAGGCCTCAACTGGTGGATTCATACCCAGGATGGCAAGAAGGAAAAAACAAACAAACACAGACACTAAGTCTGTATCTGGTTGTTTTTTTTGTTTTCATTTTAATCCATGAATTCATTTTTGGTCACTTTAGGGCCGCGGAAAGAAGCTTAAATAGCAACTTTGAAACTATTGCAAGAATTCAGTAGACAAATTTACATTTCTAGCAGATACAGAATAACTTAACTCATTCACTGCCATTGACGTCTATAGCCGTCAATTGCAGTGAATGAGTCAATGGGTTTAACTCATTCACTGCCAATGGCTGGCAGTGAATGAGTTAATAAGATAAGATTTATGCTTCTGTGTCCAACTCTAAGAAGAATGTATTCACACTTGGGAAAATCGAAACAGTGAGCTGCAGCACTCTGACATACTCTGTAGAGATGAGGAGAACTGAAGAATCTGGTGACAATTTTCCTTAGATTTGGTACTAGCACCTTTATGCATTGACCAGTTTACTGAGATTAGAGCATCGTAGCATACGAGCAAAACATCCACATGTACGACTCGGTTCACTTCAGGAGCTGTTACCCTCGCCTGTACTGGGTTGCGGCTAGGTTGCTTCACTTCTTTGAGCATGCAGTCAGCAGAGGACTGTAAAGGCTACTTCTGCTCTTCATGTTGCATTGAGAGATGCAAACCACAGATGGCTCATTCAAATGAAAGTAAACCATGTGTCTATTTGTGCACCGACCAAAAGCAAATGAGTAGGCAGCTTTTACATCACACACCGCAGACATACTGAAATTTCACTCGAGTCATCTTGCTGTCACATGTGTAATTTTTACTGGCTCCTAAGTGAGCCTGAATAATTGTGTCTCATTACTCGGGTTAGAAATGAAAGGACTTTAAATTTCACATAGATTAATATTACAAAAAACAAACACTTGTTAACCTGTATTTATTAGGTATTATTTATATTAGGAGGGAAAGATTAGATTCCACACAAGTCTGTATTCTGTAATTGTCCGTGTCATTCAAAAATCTTGTACTTATACTTATTATTTTAAAGCTCTCACTTCAGCTGTAGTAGTATCTTGTTCCTCTTCTTTTACCACCTTCGGTCTTGATGAAACCTTCTCACAACCGCAGTGGATCGATTCACAGATGTAAAGCGGCTTTTCTTGACACTTTAACAGTGGATTTTCCCTCAGCAGCCACTTTCATTTCCAGCTGTAGCAGTTTCAGTGAAGAGTTTTAGGGTCTCAAAATGGTCTAAAAGGCGCAGTATGACATTTTGGATTTTTTTTTAAACTTCCTAAAAATTACAGTGGAATATACCAGCCTCATATCTGTACATATCATAATGACTAAGTGGCGTGGAACGGCTAGGTTCCTGCTGCCCAAATTTAGTTACAGTCAAGCAGTAGAGAATCTCCAGGGTGTATTTGTCAGAAATTTAAAACCACAAAAATTACAAAGATGCAGCGTTTTGATATTAACCACCAAGATTTAGAGAGGCCTGTTACTGCGACGACCATGGTAGGTGATTATCAACCATTGCACAACTGCCTGTGCGGTCACAAAATTTGTATCTGCGATGGAATTTTGTTGGATTCATTACTAAGTACGGAGTGAGGAAGTGCTGCAGGCTTGGAAAAACCACCCGTACTGTAGGTTTTTACTCATGTTTATTCAGAAACATGAACATTTATAAAAATCACATTTCTGTAAATACAAGCAGGGACAGTGTGGAACAAAAATGTTAACGTGACGCAAGCTGAGATGTTAGGGTGGTGGCTGAGTAGCTAATGTTACTACCATATGCAGTATAAAACATGGACGTAGCTTCTGGGTTGGAAAAATAAAGCCGATACGGCAGTTTATCTGGAGGCCACTAGTTGGCGATAGCTGTAGATCTTCTTGGCCTATAGAAGTCTACAAGAAAACAACTTTCTGATTTGACCTCTGTAAAGGCGTTCCTGTTGATGGTTATGTTTATGGGCTCATTTTGTGTCATACTGAATAACAAACAAACAAACCAAAGAAGAAACAAAAGTTAAAGTCTGTTTTGTTTCGAAATACTACATTTCAATGTGAAGGATCAACTTGTGATTGACAACTCGTTAGCCAAAGAGCGTGAGTTTTTTCATAGACACAGTAGCCTCTCTGCGACACAATTAATTTTCAGCTTTATTTATATGGCACCAATTCACAACAACAGTCAACTCAAGGTGCTTTATATTGTACGGTAAAGACGTGACAATATTAGAAAGCCCAACAGTCACACATCCCCCTATGAGCAAATACTTTGGGACAGTGGGAAGGAAAAACTCCCTTTAAACAGGAACTAACTCCATTTCAGGGTAGCCACCTATCATGACTGGTGATATTTTTTTCTTTTTTCATCCAAGATGGTGAGGGTGGACATTCTCATCTTGCTAGCTTATGCTAGTTTAATCAGAATCAGGATACTTTATTGATACCTAGGGGAAATTATTTTTGTTACAGTGCTCCAGTATAAAAACTAACAAAGACAGACAATACACTAAGTAAGAAATAGATACAATATATACATGACTTATATACATATAAGTCACTATTGATAAATAGCTGAGTAAGAAGAAGGGCGTGTGCAAAAAGGGTGTAGCTATTACAGTATACAGTGTGTTAAGCCAAATCTTTAAGGGCCTTCTCTAAATTGGAAGTCTTTTCTCTCTTCATCTGAAAAGGGCGATTACATAATTTCCATATTGAGTTGTCATTCTATTGTAATCTCTTTGAATGCAAACAGGTACTTCCATACCTGCGGCTCACTGCCTTATCAATGAATTGGAGCTGCACCAATTGCAATCTTCCATGTGTAGTTTTTGCTGTGCTTGTGAGTGTCCTTCTTTGGCATGTGAAGATTGAAGATAGGACACCTGTAGGTGTGCTAGCTGCACCTGTTAGTCCTGGAAGAACAGCAGGCCTTGGTACATATGGAGTCTACCTGTAAACCCAACCACAAAAATCCCAAATATCATTGGATTTTCACAATCAAAAGATATCAAAAGCATTAGCTCTGGTGACAAACATAGGACTGAATCCCGCCCACCACCCCCTAACTCCCTTGTTGCAGGTACCAGGTCTATCAACTTCTTCTTCTTTAATGCTGGATGTTCTTTTTGAAATAGTAGCAAGAAAGTTAATAAAGTTAAACAAAAAAAGTTATGTCTTTACTTTTCTGTACAATAAGAAAGCTATGCAAATATGTTTGAGCACTGATGAAGTAGATGAATTTAAAGATACAGAATAACAAACATTTTTTTCTTTCAAATGAAATGAAATGTGCTAAAAGCTCTCCGAGCTGTTTGGCACCAGATTTTCAAGTCTGCAGCATTAGTGATTCTTGCTATGCTGTGAAGAGGCTGGCTGAGACGATACTTGAGTCTTCTGTGTCATTGGAGTCTCTTTTTACTTTAAGCCTTTGTACCTGGTAATTGTGTGAATTTTGTTCTTCACCACAGCCTGGTAATGCAAACACATTCGCAGTCACTCACGTAAGTCACAGCCATGGGACAGCAGCACTTCCTCTTCTGTCACCATCAAGCCTCGATTTTGAAATAATGGCCTCAGGCGGCCTAAAACACTCTTATCTCTCTCATCTCAGCTTTTCAGGAACTAAAAAAGAAGCCTTGTTTGCAGCTTGATGGGAGTTGTTTTGCACATTTCTGATTAACCAATGGGCTTTGACCATGTGAGATGTTGAAAAAGAACACCTTTTTAAACAAGGAAAACCACAAATTTTGTTTCATGGAAAATTCTCATGATGCGAACGAGATATCCTGCCTTGGAGAGCTTAAAATAAAGCTTTTCTTTATCCACTGATTCACGTGTAAAAGTGTTAAGACTTTTGTGAAGGTGTTTGTGCACACTGTGAGTGAGTGGGTGCACTGTATGTGCATACCTGTTGCTCCTGTGGCCAGATTTAACCTTTTATCCTTTCTTAGCTAAAAGTGAAAGTACAGTTGCTTTGGAGACAGCCTAACATGTGAGCAGCAGTTCTGTCTTATTCTGTCCAATCTTACAAACTCAGAACCTGAAATATATTCTTTGATAGTTGCCTTACTTTACCTCTAAGCAGGGTGGGTAGGCTGTTTTCATTCCTTTCTGTTTCTCAGAAAGTTTCAGATATGGCTGCACAGAGCTTCCCCCGTGTAGAAATCACACTGTGATTTTGTCACTGAGTGACAGCTAGAATTTCAACCAGTAGTTTATGTTTTTTATGGCTTTTTTTGGGGGGGGATTAGTGTCAAGCATTTCAAGATATTATATTGTATTGTATTGATTACACAGAAGAAATCTCTCGCAGAGCATTCAAAGGGCCAGGGTTGTGTTAAGTTGATGTTTCTGGAAGTATGCACAGTAGTTATAAAAGAAGGACTTTGCAGGTTTTAGTGGAAGCAGGGAAAAGAAAAAAAGAGCAGAAGGAAGCAGAATGCAATGTATGCAGATTTTTAACATTTATTAATAGTTTGATATTGACACTGAAATGTTGAGTCTGATTGTTTAACTAATTTTAGGGAAGACCGAGCAATGCGTGTGAAGGGCGCATGCTTCTAGACCTGCAGTTCTGTATAATAGCTGGACCACCTGTAACTTTTAAACTTAATGTTTTCATCCTGCCTAAGAATCTGCAGTAACTTTAGCCCTAGCAACAGAATTCATTTGCATATCTTAACAGGAAACACTCCCATGTCTGATATCAGCACTTGTACTTACAAGCAAATTCTCTTCCTCAACTAAGAATTGTTCTTGTAAGAGTGGTCTCTCAAACCCATAGTAGGCAGGTATTTTTGGTTGGCCACGCTAGTTTACAGTTACAGGGTTTCCAGTAAGCTGCTGCTCTATGAAGCTGAGAAGATGGAGAATGTGTGACAGTTCTTGGGTAGTCGGCACTGAGGGTTTAACTGTCTCACACTGTGCAACTTATTGATAACTAACCGTTGCCACAAGTGCACTGTTCACTACTACTGTGGTGTTTTTAGTCAGAGCTACTGGTTTCCAGTAAAGAACTGCACCTAGTGGCTTTACAGGAGAGGAAGTGGTAGTGGCAGAGCCTGAACGTGCATTCAGAAAAGGATGAAAACAGTCTTCACTTGTCGATTACTTATCTTTTCATGCAAAATTTTTGCAGAATGTGCATTTACATATTTGTCTTTTATTTCATTGAGCTGATGATACTGCAGATTCCTGAAATGGGAACGGAGTGAAAAAGGGTCAAAGGTCAAAGCCATAGCACTGCAATGAAGAGGACACGTGCATGTGCACTTGCTGACTTACTTCTCGTGTGTCATGCTTAAAAACTGAGGTGGTATACTGTATTTATACTATATTTGTTTGTTGGTGGTTTGTGTTGAAGTGGTTGAAGATTGTTTTTAACAGTAAACCTGATAGTTTTACGATTTAGACACTAGGAAGTGTCTACAGCACACGACGTTTTACTTTTTGAATGGAGGTGGAGCGTTGAATCAAGAGTTATACACAGAGTTATATCGCCACCTAGTGGAAAAGCACTGACATGATACCCAACATATAAATCAGCTTACTGTCTGTACACTGTAGTTCTCGGGGTTTTCAGGATGTTAATATGCGAATATTTATATAGTTTATATAGAAATATTAAGAAAGACACATTTCCAGCATTCTGTTTAATGCCGGGAAGTGGCTGATGGAAATTAAAAATGTACACACCATCAAATTGTGAACATAATAAGTTTGCTAAAACAGAAGTGATTTTATTGTTGTACACTAGGTCATTTTTCACACCAAAATTAAAAAAAAAGAAAAAAAAACATTAAAAATAATCATCATCTTTTCTGAGCCTTCAGGGTCTGTCAAACCTTCATCTTTAGGCATACAACTACACCACCACTCTGTCTCCACCTGCTGGTAGAGTTGGAGGCAAACAGCATTCTTTAATTTATGTGTTTTACTGCTGTTTACTAACTTGCAGTCTTTTAAGGAAATATGTATTCAGCACTTCTACCTCAATATTTCACTGATTTCAACTTAATACTTAGGAATTGCCGACCTGTCCAGGGTGTACCCCGCCTCTCGCCCTGTGGTAGCTGGAATAGCCTCCAGTCCCTCTGTGACAAACAGAAGAGAATGGATGGACAGGTAGTAAGAAAACACTCAGTCTAACTGACAACAACCCTGAGACATTGCAGAATTGACCGATTTTTGGATAAGATAAGATAACCTTTATTAGTCCCACGCGTAGGAAATTTGTTGGGTTAAGGCTGCCGACCTTTGCCAGCGCCATCTTACCCTTCCGACCATACATACATTACAACATCATATGGGGAAGACTGGTCAGAGAGGTATAACAATGGAAAATGCACAACATGAGGAAAGACGAGGAGAAAAAATAACTCCCCCCAGACTGAGCTCCAACAGGGAGATCAGTTTGAGAACAGAAAAAAAACACACCTCAGCACATGAATCCGCACATCTCACTACATAGAAGACATAAGCTTCGAAGGCGTTTGGAGGGGGTGGGGGGGGTGAGTCTGTGTCAGTGCACATGCATGTGTGTGTGTGTTCCGTGTTCCGCCGAGAGAAAGTGTCCCTTCACCCGGTTAGGCAAAAGTCAACAGTCTTCGGTCGACGCGGGTAACCTTGAAGGAAGAGGGATAAAGTCACAACACAGTCTTGTTATCTAATGTAGAATTGTTATTCCCGTCAGCTTTTGCCTTGAGCATCCAGCTGGCGCCAGGGAGGCCGCATGAGATGAAGATAGTAGCTGTTTTGGTTAGTGCGAACAAACTGCATCCAGTTTTACAGTTGGTCTAATGTCCGTCACTGGTCACCAGGTTCTTATCTGATGTTGCAGGTTATTTACGAGCCGTGCAGCAAGAACAGAGAAAGCCTGGTGACCTTTAAAATTTTTTACACCAGAGGGGGCACTGTGGGCTCCAACGACAGCAAGAGTATGAAACCATGACTAACAGAAATCTTGGTTTATGACACATCTAACAACACATTGCACAACACCTTATTTCTTTGCCTTTATGACACAGTTTCATGTTTACTCCAGAACCCGCTTGTAAAGGCCCACTTCATTAGTTACACCTTCCTAATGCTACGTTGGAAACCATTTACCTGAAATCTTCGTGGCATGGATTCATCAAAATGTTGGAAATATTCCTCTGAGATTTTGGTTTATATTAACATGATGAAATTACACACTTGCTGCAGATTTGTCATCTGTACATCTATAATGCAGATCTCTTGTGCCACCACATCCCAGAGGTGAGTTTAAGGTGATTTGAGTTTTGTGTCATGGTATGTTATCCTGCTGGAGTCAGCTGTCAGGAGAGGGTACACTGTGATTACTTAAGAGATGGACATGGTCAGCAATGTTACTCAAGTAGGCTGTGGTGTTTAAATGATGCCCAATTGGTACTAAGGGGGTCCAATTTTTCCAAAATTCCAAATTCTTAACCTGCAATCTAAATGCCACAGTACAAACCAAGACTCATCAGGTCAGGTAACATTTTTCCAGTGTCCTATTGTCCAATTTTGGTGAGACTATGTGAATTGTAGCATCGGTTTTCAGTTCTTAGCTAACAGGAGAATCACCTGCAGTGGTGTTCTGCTTCTGACGAGTATCTGCTTCAAGGTACTGTTGTCTTCTTTTTGACTCAAAGCAGTCAGGCCATTCTCTTCTGAACTCTGCCATCAACTGTGCATTTTCACCCAGAGAACTGCTGCACTCTGGATACTTTCAGGATGCCTCTTTCAGACTATTCACTGTAAACCCAGAGATGGTTGTGTGGGAAAATGAGTTTCTGAAACCAGCCTGTCTAGCATCAACAACTGTGTGACTTTTAAAGTCACTTAAATCACATTTCTTCCCCATTCTGATATTTCATTTGAACTTCAGCAGGTCATCTTGACCATGTCTACATGGCTAGATGCACAGCGTGGCTGCTATATGTTTGACTGATTAGAATTTTTTGTTAATGAGCAATTTAATAGGTGTACATAATGAAGTGGCTGGTGAGTGTATATATCCATGCCATATTGAAGCTGCTATTAATTTCTTTTTAATAATTCTATATTTAATATCTGCAAAGAGGCATTGTCAGTTTGTAATTACTGTTAATTGTGAATATCTCACAAACAACTACAGTTTACACACATGAAATACCAGAGACAGAAATGACTTGTAGATCCTAGTTAATGTGGGGTTAGTATCAGCAGAGGGCAGTGTTTTCCACATCATCCCAATCAACTGAGCATCTGTGTGTTGGACTTCAGGCGGGGTGGATTTGTGCCCTCCAGCACAGCAACCCTGCGTTCTTTGAAGCTCTGGTATCTCCAGAGATTACACACTGAAACCACACCCCCTGGGGGATGAAGAGACTGAGTGGTTGGCGAGTGTCAGCTGGAGGTATTGATTGGCATACTTAAAGGCAACAATAGAGGAGAGCAGTGAGAAACAGTCGTGTTCTGGTTCACAGAGTGGATCGGGTCAATTGAGGGAGCTGTGACGATGTGTTAGACTAATTCCATGTGTGTGTGGATATGTGTGGATCCTTTTTAATGAATATTGATTGGGCTGCAGTTGAAGTTTGCATTGGACAAAGAGGCAACTGCACATCTTTAGTTCTTCATTCATTTCTTAATCCACTCTGTAAAGGAAACCGACCTCTACCTAAACAAAAAAGTGACAAACTCTCCTTATATGCAGGACTATAATCTATATGTAACTTCCATTCACATGAAATCGATTCCCACAGTACTACACTTCACACAGAAATAGAATAAACAATAGTAAATAGTAAACTGGGATGCCTTGACTTGTTCTCCTAAATCTTCTGGGATGTTTTTGTCTCGACCGCTCTGAATGTACCATAAATTGTGTATAACACTTTTGAATACCCAGGCCTCAATTCTTTCAGTATCTGCAAACTACTGTAGCTTACAAACTCCCAAAACTAGACTGAAATGCTATTATTGCTGCAATTTTTTCTAACTAGCAAAGACCATTAAGCATGTGTGTGTTGTTTTTATAATTAGACTTACAACCAGACTTTCAAGAAGACACGGGAAAGTGATTTTAAGCCTGACATGGGATGAAAAGACTGTGACAGATATGTAGGAACATGTAAAACAATATCAAAGGCAACCTACTCAACTTTTTATGGTCCTGTGACAACACTCAGGACTTCTGGACTGCCTGGAATATTTGAAAAACCAAAAAGCAGTTTCAGAATAGGATGAACTGTTTCACAAAGGTTGTGCATTTAGACATATTTCCATTGAAAACAGCATTATACTAGGCATAGCCTTTAGCAAAAAGGAGTCACTCGATAACCTTTTCACATTTTTTTATAGATGGATAAAAATAGGGCTGTCTATAATAAACAACAAAAAAACAACACAGTTAACATTACAAATGCCACAGGCACCTTATATGATGAGGTAGTAACAGTGACAAAAAAACTGTAAAAGTAAGACTGACAGCGCATAAGAGAGAAATGTAAATTACATTAACAAATAACAAGTATGCTATAAATCCTAGAAAAGCAGCTGCATGAAGATCCCAAACACAAAAATATGTTTGGGATCTTATCCCTGGCAGGTGTGCATCACCTATCACAGTATGAAGAGCATAGAGAACAGTAGGAAGGGTTTCCTGAAGCGTTCTTTGTGGGGTTGAGTCTGAGGGAGAGGAAGTGGTGTGGAAGTGTGGAGTGGAGAGGGTGTGATGATGTTGTCCACGATGGAGAGCAGTTTGTTCATTGACCTCATGTACCTCACTGACTCAAAATGCCATCAAATTCTGAGTAATGATGCTTCCGGGCTTCTCTGGAAGTTGATGATGCCCACCCCCAGCAGACAACAGCAAAATAAATGACACTGGCAACCACAGACTGGCAGAAGATCTTATGTTTCTATGCAGCACTTGGGTGGAGCCATTATATTCTTGGGTTTTATATCTGATAGCCTCTAGTGACCACAATAACGTTTTCACATCTGATACAATTTGTCTCTTTTTTTTTTCTTCTTCTTTGGCACGTACATTAACTCGCTTCTTCACTGTGATCTTGCCAAAGCTCTTTTTGGCTCTTTTCATAGACTAAATTTGACCAAATTTCACACAGATACATCAAAATGAAAAAAAAAAAGAGTGAATTTTTTATGTCCAAATTGTCAAAAGTCAAATGTTGAAACTGCACCGGAAGGCACTTTCAAACTGTGCGAAACTCTCATTGGAAATAACATGAACTGAAGCAGACAGCAGCTGTGGCTGTTCTTAGAAAGCAGGAATTTAAAAAATCGTGTTAAGTCTGCAGACACAAAATGCTTAATGGTCCTAAATTTTAAAATTAAGTCTAAACTAACTATAATTTTTGGCACTTACCTAAGGAGAAGAATACAGTAGGGATTTGGGGGCAAATGCTACAACAAAGTGACTAGTTGAATTACAGGTGGCAGAAGTTATAAGTACATTCATCATGGGGGTGCATGTCATGGTAACTTTGGACTAAGTGTGTCTAATCTTCTTAACAGTGTTAATTTTGACAGCAAATTTAGATCTAGTTTAAAAAAAGTTTGTTCTGTAAAAGTTTGTGTTTTTAACGGTGAAAGTTGTGCCACGCAGTTTTCAAAGTGTTTTTTTTTTTTTTTTTTACGTCAAATCCAAAATGTGTGCGTATGTCCCAGGCGTTGATATTTGAAACGTGAAAACGCATCACGAGATGCAGGGATACTGGGAGCAGGTTGAAGCCCTCCCACCCCATCACCATACTGTTTGTCAGGGGCAGCTGATATGTGTGCATCTAGGGTCTGATTGGATCTGACACATTAAATTGTCAGTACATTTCATCCTCGTTATTGTCCTTGTGCATTAAATTTGATTTCGTTATCATCTTGTTTTCATCAGGGCGAAAATGACGTTCAGTGACGAAAACATAACAAAAATCATTGGTCACCAAAATGAACCAATTCTGACCACACCTGTACTTTAAAACATTTCCATTTTTGACTCCATGTCACTAGTTTTCATTGTCATGTGTCTATTGCATACAGTAAAGTAGTCTAAGATCAGAGGTGGCACATTTTCTTCACATGCATGCTATTGTATCTAATTTTAACATTTCAAAACAAATTACGTTTTAATTGCCATTAATTAGAAAGATATCACTTTATATAAAGGAGCAGCTTCTGTTTACGTATAACTTTCCACACTGTGGCAGGCGGAGGAGTCTGGATTTAGTTTATGTTTTGGTTTGACTGGGCGGTGATTTGGAGACACAGCCTGTCTTAGTCTTATTTTGGAGACAAATGTGAAAGTCAGACACAGAGTGACCTGGAAACTTTGGCTTTCATTTGTTTCCAGTCAGAAAATGGAACGTAGATGACGCCTCCAGTGTTGTCTGGATGGCTTGTACTCATACCTTTGAGTGAGAACAGAAAGTGAATAGGCCTATAGCCAGATGTTGATGAAACATTATAGTGTGGTCTTTTGCTTCTTTCCTTTGACATGGGCTACCTTTAATAACCAATAATTGTCCACAATTTTAACTGAAGAGTTACACTTGGTAAGTCCCAGTTCCTAAATAACTTACCTAATTTGTAATTGTTATTTGTTTATGATTTTTTTCTTGCTAAACTGATAAAATCTGTAAGTTTATAGTAGTACATACATTAATCAGCTGCCAAATGTTAAACGTCTGGGACATGTCAAGTATTAGATAAATGTGTTTAAATGAGTTTTTATGGGACTGAGTCACTAATGGACCTGTGATATAGACACAGACATAGCCTTGGTGGTCTCACTCAGAGCAGACACATTTTCTTTGTCTCACTGCCACAGATGCTCAATCCATTGGACCACACACACACACACACACACACACACACACACACACACACACACACACACACACACACACACACACACACACACACACACACACACACACACACACACACACACACACACACACAACATCCAGGGATATGCACATTACTTCCCACAATCACATGCAAAATCTTAGGATGCAGACATTGGGACTCCACATTGACTCCCTTACAGACAAATAGTCTGCAGTGTTTGTGAGGGAATTGTGCCTCCTAACACTTCTATGCCTGTTCATATGTCTTTGAATGCTAATCAGGAGCACAATGGGATCTAAGACCACCTGGAAACTAATAGTGGGGTTGAGTCATAGCCCTGTTCCCTCTGAGTCATAACCCTGGACTGGCCCAGTCTGAATAAGCAGGAGATGAGACCAAAGGCTGGGGGTGAGATTGTGGGAATTGTATAAGGAGAGAAAATTAAAGGGAGACAGGGAATTAATTTATTTATTATTTTAAATTAAACATAAATCCAAGGCAATCACATGTTTTTGTCTTGGTGGTCATTTTTGAGGCTCTCGTGGGTCTGTGTTGCTAAATTCACATATTCTTAAATTGCTGAGATCATTGTCATACTGGAGGTTTGGTCCACTTACAACAGTGAATTGTTGCTGCGCTTTTAGCAGTCAGTCTGGCAGTAAGTATTTTGCTTGCACAAGGAACATCCGTCCATAAATCCATCCGTCCATAAATCCATCCGTCCATAAATCCATCCATTAAAACTGGAGTTCTGTGATGTGCAAGCTTTTTTCCTTATATGATAAGATTTCTACTTGACATAATGCACGTTTAACTTCATGTGACTAATGTGCGTAGGTGTAACAGTGATTTACTGTATTTCGTAGTGATGGTGAAAGCTAAAAGAATCGGTATGCCTTACCCAAGGAGTCCCATAAAATCTGAATTTTAAACAAACAAAACAAGTGACTACCATACTGATACATAGTGTTTATTTGATTCTGTTCATACTTATGATAAATGAACGCAGCGTGACAGTAACAGAAAAAGTGAGATACAGTAAATGGCTGTGTGGGTGCTGGATTATTCCCACTTGTAAAATCTCTGAGTCCTTCTGCCTAACAGTGTTTCCATGCAAAACATTACCAGACAAATTGTTCCACTTACGTCAGCGCTGCCACTGCAGCGACCAATAATGGCAAATTCATGGTTTAGAGGACAGAGGAGGGAGTGTTTTTTTTGACAAGATGGAAAAGTATTGGCAGAGAGATAACATGATAGAAATCCTAAGGTGAGATCAAATATCTTTTTTTCACATAGTTTAAGTAAGTGCAACAACATTTCAACTTTTATTGGCTCTTAAAGGCCAAGTCAAATAGAAAGTGCCATTAAAGGGATCCCATTAGGTTTTTCTGTTAAGGAAAGCCATTGTTACAGTAGTGGATGGTCGTATTACACACAGCCACATGAATATTAATGTATGTGCAAAGCTCAGGCTCTAAACACTCCTTTTTTTCTATTCTTTACTCTCTGTGATGTCACAGAAAGTGGATATCTTTTATTTGGCCATCTCACGCACACAGCTCTGGCTGTTGGCACAGAAGCACCACCAACTTGTGGTTCAAACCTCAAGTGCCAGGAGCATCCAGTCAGAAGAAATCTGACTTCACCAACTTCATCTTCAGCCTCATGAGCAGGTCTCACTGTTGGTTATTGCTCCACGTACCACTGAGCATTAAACGCATCCCCAATATTCAACAGATTTTTTTTCACATGCTACCTGCACTCCTTAAAGTTAAGCTGTCGTGTGAATTTTTAAATACTTTATACAAACATACTTCAGTTTGTTGTGTTAGTGGTTGTTTTAGCAACATTAAAAAAGCTGACTAGGTGGAAAAAAACTGGAGTATAAGTGCGTGGCACCAGTTTAAAGGTTGTTTACTAACATTTAAGATATACTATTAAGGTTTTTTTAGATTAAAAAATGTGTTAGGATAGCAACCTTTCATTTAAATAGGAGTTGGTGACACAGTTAATGTACTGCTGTCAAGAGAACACAGAGAATGACATCCTGCCTTTTTTTTAGATCAATTAATTGTTCTTATACGGTTAAGGCAGCTAAATATTTATACATATAGGGTTAAAGCAACTAAACACTTGGTCAGTAAACCGCTAACAATCAAGATTTCATCCTGCTTTAGATTTATGAGAAGGCAAGTAATGCAACAGCCATCAAAACTGAAAATTACGGTGTTACACAGTCATGTTTGCACAAGATGCAATCTGCAATACTGGTTTCATGCATTTCAGGCCCACCAAGCCACTGATAAAAATGAAGATAAAATGCCTTGAACATTCAGAAATACTACAACAGCAACGCAGTCAAAAAGCCCATCTGAGCATATAAACAGCATAGGTCATAATTTGGTTGTAAATTTCACTATGGGCTATTTGAAAGGCACAACACTGGTGCCTTTTAAAGGAAAGAAAATGGGAAAAGATGGATTTGTGTTCTATTTCACTGTCTCAGATTTGTTTAGGAAAGTCATGGGACATTTCAACTGATCAAGCCAGAGATTGGGAGCTTTTCAGGTACTGGAAAACAGGCCTATTCACTGGTGGATTGGAAGAGTTTGTTTGCTAATTACTCCAAATCAGCAAAGTATAATAATGTTAAAGGTGTCAGTACACAGCTACAACATAAACTGTAGACAAAGATGACAGTACCATACTACATGTCTTCAGGTGATAATTCATAAAGACTTGCTTTTTTTTTTAACTATAACATTCAAAGAGTAGCAGGAAATGTGAAAAACTCCCATTGTCTTTATGGTATGGTAGAATGTTTAGTGCCATATCCCAGCTGTACAACACATATTTGATTCCCACACGGACACTAAAGATAGACTGCCATGCTATTCATTCTGATAATATGTGTAATGGCTCCTTGACTCATCTATAGACTCAATCTCCCACAATCCTCCCACAATGAGCACTCTGCTGAGCCAGCATTTCTCAACGTCTTACTTTCTCTCTTGATTTCTGTGCATGTACTCAGCAGAGCTACGTGGCAGTCAAGTAAACAGGCTTGTTTTTCTGTTTTGGAACACCTAAGCTAATTTCTTGGTAACTGTTTTATTAAAACTGTTGAAAACAACCTAATTAAAAAAAAAAAAAAAAAAAATATATATATATATATATATAAAATTTATAATTTATATATATATATATATATATATATATATATATATATATAAAATTTATTTTTAATCCTTATTCTCTGTGTACGTGTGTTTGTGTGCTGTACTGTGACGTCTTGAACTTTCTTGATAAAGCAGATAAAGTTTCAGTTTCTGTGGATTTTTGTTTTCTTTGCATGTTTATCTGTGGCAGCTGTTCATATTGACTGCCTGGTTATTTCTTTTTTTTAAATCCACCATTTTCAGGGTGAATTTTACCCCAGAGACAGTTGGCACGTAGGGAAAGTCTTTCTCTGTAAGTTTAATGATGATCACATTATTTGGAGTTTGTTAGAAAGTCATAGCTCATTGCACGTCTTTGTTAACTGAGAGGAGTCTGTAGATTTTTACAGGGTAATAGCTTCCCAGCTTCTTCTGAGTTGTGAGATTATTTGGTATGGCAAGGTTTAAGAGTGGTTCCCAATTAGTTGATCTACTTTTATTCATACTAGAATGCCTTGGCAATTTGAAATGGCTTGAATTCTTGGTCAAGTTTATTTGTAAAGCACTTTTACCAAGGCTGACCAAAGTGCTTCACAGGCAGCCAGTATAAAATGATATTAATATTAATGACAAGAATGATAACTATACGATATCAAGGCTTAGCTTAGCTTAGCTTAGCTTGAATTAAAGGCCAGAGGCAGAATGGAGTCTTGAGCAAAGACTTAAAAATAGAAACAGTTCTATTATCAAATGGTAAGGTATTCCAACGACACGGGGCAACAACTTAAAAAGCTCGGACACCTCGGTTTTTAAGTCTAGATCTTAGAATATTGAGGATCAGCTGATTACCATACCTCATGGCTCTTACAGGAGTGTGTTCATTAATAAGCCAATCAAGAGAAACGATCAATAAACCTTAATATTAATCCTAAAATTAGCAAGGAGCTAATGAGTGCAGCTAAAACTAGCGTAATATGTTCATGTTTTCCCGTCCCAGTTAAACGTCAAAGAGCGTTTTCTACTAGCTGAAGCTAACGAAGTGATGACTGTGGTAAACCTACATAGAAAGGATTACAATAATCTAGTCATGTCATGATAAGAGCATGTATAACTCTAAGTCATTATAAGAAAGGTGATACTTTGATTTTCTGTTGGGCTCCACATGGTTTCTGTTTGGACAGCTTACATTATGTATTTTGCTGACTTCTCAAATGAAACAATAGCCAGTCAGGTAGCAACTGGTGGGCTTATTTTACTTTAACTCACAAAAATGATGACTGATTTCCACTTATGCTGACACACACTGCCCATTTAACCTCACATGACTCATTTCTTCAGCTGCCTTTGTAAATGTGATTTACAGTGGCATGGCAGAAAGTCAAGGGGTTGGCAATTTGGGGAAATCTGTAGGGTGCTTACTCGGGTTACGGCTTTCCCAGTTCATATATTTGAAATGTTATTTGATGACCAATCCTTAAAGCGCTATAAACATGGTTTTAACACTTTATTGTTCTTCTAGTAAGCCTAACTTCAAAAACCAGTTCATGCCCCCACATTTATAGGTATGGACACAAAATAAACAGATCTAAACACAGAGCAGCACGAGCATAAGCATATTCTTTTTTCTTCGTCTATTTTCCACATAAAAATGATATTATTTCAGTTTACGTTCACTCTTTTATTTTCCCTGGTCATTCACACCCCACTAGCAGTGGCTTTATTCCCCACTAATTGGACGTGATATACACTTTTACACACACTGTCTTAATTTAAGATTATTAGCATTGTACATACACCAGCACTGTTGTATTAAGCACTAACAAGATGAAGTTGACATGTAGCCTAGCTTTTAGCTAAATGCTACATGGCTATATGGTCTTAGGCCTTACGACTGTAGCACGTTTCGCTCATCAATTGAAATGGGAGTACTGAGACGATATGGTTCTGTTGCTTCATTTGTAATAAACAGAAAACGATTCAAGTTTCACAGAGCAGCTAAGTTTCCTATCTCCCTTTTAATAAACTGCCGTAACTGAAGCATGTGCTAATGCATGCCGAATGGTCTTCTACCAGAGATTACCATATAGAGCCTGCATTGTAGCGGTAATGCTGCAAAACTGTCATATCCTGTTCATCAGCAATATACAGTAATTAACCAGCCTGAACTACAGTAGCATCCGGTGTAATCTTCTGCTACTGCCAGTATGACTATGCACAATTTGCATGAGACATCATGCCCAAGTCTATACTTGTCTCTGTCTATGGGTATATAATAGGGGTATGTGTGAGTGTGTGTGCGTGTGTGTGTGTGTGTGTGTGTGTGTGTGTGTGTGTAAGTGTGTAAGTGTGTTGGGAAAAGTGTGGGAACTGCAGAGGAGGAAACGTGTATTTACGAAGTTGGCTCAAAGTTCCCATGAATTCCTCTGGATAGGAGATGGAGCTGGACGTGGGGGGTTGTATTACAATAACCCCAGAGGCAAACTGATTCATAATGTCAGTGCAAACTGTAATGGAGTATGTCAGGTGAAAAGTTACTGTAGATGCGTATGGATATAAAAAACAAAGAATTAGCAATAGGGTGATACACTTTCAGAATGATCCAGTAATTTTTTCCCACTTTATATGTTGTATTAATGCTCTGTTAATATGTATTAATGCCAGGCAAGGTGACAAGTTTCTAAATGTCACCAAAAGTGCTGGTCAAGATAAAAATGCAAATGCTTAAGGGCTCTGATAAATAAAACACATTCACGTGAAATAAAGCCATTTCCTTAAAAGCAATGATGGAGGATTTAAAAGAAATCACACCAAGTGGCTTAAAGCTTGTGCCCAGCCTTGTTTGTTTCCTCTGAGGTTATTGCTATTGTGATTCATCGGTCATTACAGTTCATCAGACTAATTGTCCTAAAGTTGCACTTTCACCATCAGTCTTATTCCCAGTTTTGACCTCAGAGATCTACCGAGTTTCACTTGTGCAATTATATATAGCTTGTACATTGATGCTGCACTTGCAGACACTTCCTAAATCACAAGTGGTAACTGGGCATTTAAGGATTAAACATTTTTGAGAAATGCTCTAATCTTGTCACTTTGTCGAACCTGAAGAAAAAGCCTATAAATAACTTTGAAGTTAACAAGTTTTACATGTTTATAAGACATAAAAATATGGTTGCTGGTGACTACATACACTCACCGGCCACTTAATTAGTTACACATTGCTACTACTGAATTTGATCACTTTTTGCCTTCAGGATTACCTTAATTCTTCCTGGCATAGATTTAAAAAGGTGCTGGAGACATTGATCTGAGATTTTAGATCCATATTGACTTCATACCCTCACACAGTTTCTGCAGATTGTTCAGCTTCACATGCATGATGCAGATCTTCTTTTCTGCCACAGTCCAAATATGCTCTATCAGAATGAGATCTGGAGACTGTGGAGGCCATTTGAGTCTAGTGAACTCATGATCATACTCAGGAAACCAGTTTGAGATGATTGGTATACCCTTTATGATCGCAGCATAACCACAGATGGGTATGCTGTGATCATAAAGGAACAGACATTTTCAGCAGCAATACTCATGTTGGTTGTGGCATTTAATGATGTTCAGTTTGTACTAAAGAGGCCAAAGTGTGCCAGTAAAATATCCCTACACCATTACCCCATCGCCATCAGCCCAAACCACTGATACAGGCACAATGGAGCCATGCTTTCATGCAAATTGTACCCCCAGTGTTCTGTTTTTAGCTGACAGTTGTGGCACCAGGTGGTGTCTTCTGTTGCTGTATACTGCATACTTTTGTAATGAGTGGTTATTTGAGTTACTGTTGCCTTCCTGTCAGTTCAAAGCAGTCTGGCCATTCTCCTCTGACCTCTGACATCAACAAGACATATTTGCTCAGAGAACTGTGGGAACTGGATATTTTTTCCTTTTCAGACACTTCTCTCTAAATCCTAGAGATGGTTGTTCAGGAAAATCTCGGTAGACCAGTTTTCTAGAAATACAAACGTTTAAAAAAAGTGTAGGGTTGAAAATTGGAATTTTCAAGTATTTCAGTTAGTGTCCTATAAAGGGTTAACGGTGTTCTAAACCAAAAGTAAAAATTATAGCATGTTAGGCAACCTGTTGTGCATAAGATAATTATCTAGTGTAATCAGGAAATTGTTCCTTTGTAGAACAATTTGGTAGAACTTTGTTTACTAGAGACCCAATTAGTTACTTTTTTACAATTCTCCTTAAGAACACAGCAAGATTCTTTGTGGTTAATAAGTGAGGTTTAGAGTTGTCAGTGGGCTTTTGTCCTGCTACAGTACTTTCAGTACAGTTCAGCTACACTAAACATGTGCTCAGTCTAGTGCTACCTTTAAAGCTAGCCTGTGTAGTAAAGCCTGCTGGTCAGAACAAGTAATGGTGTACAATCTACTGAAGTTGGGAAGATTGTCTTTTATTGCCAGCAAATCTGTCAGTTCATTTAAAAAATGTCATTCTTTTATGAAAAAAGTTATAGACCTAGTTTTGAACTGGTGGATATCAGACCAATAAGCTTCAAACATGCAACTGTTGAGCTATTTCTTTAACCAAGGCACTTAGCCTGGTTTCTCCAGCCCTTTAGCTTGTGGGTGTGAAGGAAAGCAACTCCCCCAACACATGAAAGCTAAGAGACCATGCCCCTGGGAATTCTGGGAAAAGGGAAAACTGTCTGGTTGTTGTGCCATTTTCTCATGACACACACTGTGGGGTCAGCTCATGACATGCCTTCTCAGGCTTTTTCCTAAATACACATACACATGTTTGCACTTTAAGGCTTGTGAGGACTCTCAGTGAGAAAAGGAATTACAAAGCACATTGGAGAAACTTCAATTATAACAACTAAATTCCTAACCCCCACCTGAACCCTTGGACAGCACACTGAAGGTCTGTCTCAGTGTGCTGTCTCAGAGTTAGGACAAGCGTAAACAGCCTCAGTTTCAGTGGTTTTTTGTTTTTGATTTAAATTAGTTCTCACAAAGATGGACAGACACACTCTTTTCCTGCTTTAAAGGAAAAGAGTTTGAAGTGGAAAGTAGATAGATGGCAGGTTAAGTGTGTGTGTGTGCGTGTGTGTGTGTGTGTGTGTGTGTGTGTGTGTGTGTGTGTGTGTGTGTGTGTGTGTGTGTGTGTGTGTGTGTGTGTGTGTGTGTGCACTCAGAAGTTGGCCAGTCATTAGTAGAGCTCTGTGCGTTGGAGGAAGTGGTGGTTACTGATGACTCAGCCGAGCCATGCATTTCATTCTTTCTCTCTCCAGTCTCTCTGTGCTCTCTCCTCCCTCTGTCATTTGCTTTGCTCTTTACATTCTATTCATTCTTCTTTTCTATTCTGGATCTTTATTTTCTATTTTACTCTCACCCTTTCTGTCTCTGTCCACCACCTTTTCTCTCTTCCCCCTGATTCATCTTGACCTTTGGAGACATCTCTGAGTGTGTATTTTTGTGTGTGTGTGTGTGTGTGTGTGTGTGTGTGTATGAGAGAGTGTGCATGTGCTGTGTGTCTGCCTTACTAGGATATTCAGCAATGTGAGTGGGAAGATAACTGGCTTCCTTCAGAGTGATTAAAACATTCCTTCTTCTTTATCCTCTCTCTCTTTCTTTCTCTACCCTTTTAGTTCTCATTGACTTTCTGATGAAGATGAGGATGAGGAGAGACAAACTGGTAAGTAAACCTCAAGCTGGACTTTAGCTTTGTTTTTTAGCACTGACTGATGTTTATCAGACTTAGAAGAAACACAGTTCTAGGAAACTCTCTTCTTTCATATTTTAATCTGTGTGCCGCTCGGTAGTAATTTCTGCAGATGTTGTAGAAAAGCTTTGCTTCTTTAAGACATTTGGTAAAATAGATCAAAGTAAAGGAAAGATCACACATTGTGTATTTATAAAAGTAGAGAAAATACAATCTTATAGAGCAGGAAGGAATCAGGTACTAGCCTGAAGATGTTACAAATGTTTCGGAACCTTGTGAATTTGATTGCGGGGCCATTTGAGTTCGTTTTATCCCTCTTAAGTAAAGAAAAAGACGTTAATAAGCTGCTTTTTTAAAAATAGAGCACACAATATTTTCCTACAGCACAAAATAGCACAGCATGCAAAACACAGGTTCGCCTTTTGCTGAGATGGGTTAAAAATAGGAAACGTAATGAACAATCGGACAGTGGAGAATGAAAGAGATGGTAAATAGCACTGTGAAGAAAAATGTTTTGAGTTAGTTGGCAGTCGGACAGGTTGTGGCAGATATTGGCTATATTCAGCACTTGGCATGTACAATAACTCTAAACTTAGTCATTTAATCATAGTGTGACGCACTGACCGCACCTCTAAAGGGCTAAAGTGAAAGTGGCGGTATTATATCTCCTGGTGATATTGAAGCAGCTGTCTGCAGATGGAACAAGGGGATCAAAGAGTTCCAGATCAGGAGCACGTTAATCACTTTGATCAGTCTGTGTACAAGAATGAGTATTTTAGTGACGTTAGTGGGAGTTTCACAGCCTGCGCTGACGCAAAGATCTGTAAGCTGTGTAAAGTCATGCTTATGAGGAGGAAAATCAAAAACACAAACATTATGCTGCGCTCCAGATTCACATTTTGAATGAACAGAAAGGCCTTTTTGAGTAGGCTAGCTAGAAGTGAGGGCTTTATTGCCTCACAGGTTGCAGCGTTATTATAACGTGCCAGACATATAGTGAGGCATAGATTGCAAAAGTAAATAAATAAATAAAAGTAATTAGACTATCACTTGGTAAATAAAGGCTGGAAGATTACTAGAAGGTTATTTTCATCAAGCGCTAACTGAGCATTGCTTTGCTGTTTGATCTGCAGTGACAGAAACAACAAACATATACACACCAAATGTTGAATTGTATCTGTTTATCTGACCAAAATCACAAAATCGAGCTATATCAGCTGTAGTTCATGTTAATGCTGCATTCAGTGGCAAATGGAAACTTGCATATTTAAATTCTTGAGTGAGAAAAATGGACGAATATAAAACTAAACTGGGTAAGCTACTGGAGAACTAGCTACTGGGATTCTAGCTGGTACTCTGTGTGGTACATTGCTTCCAAAAAAGTGAGAGATTTGTTCATGATCTAATTCAACTTTGCACCACACAGCCTTTACCCCAGTTTGCCATTTTCGTGACAGGTGACGTTTAAATTATTTATCTAGCAGGTATAGCAAATGGAGCTCAGCTCTTTGGTGTAGATTAAGTTGGCTATAAAAATGTAGAGATTCATATTGTACTTTGTCTATTAAATCTATTAGCAGCAGTGATATTTTTAGCCACTTCTTTGTTTGAGTCACCAACTTAATGGTTCTAACCCACTAAGACACCTAAAATCATGTTTTCACACGGAGGAGCATTTTTGCAATGAAAGTTGAATAAATAAGGAAGGTTTTAGACAAAATGGCTCAAACTGCATCAGTAAAAAGGGTCATTTTATCCAGTTGCATTTATCATTGTAGCTGCGGGCACAGTCTTGCATGTCGTGAAAAACGTGATAGCTGGACAGTGAGCATTTCTAGCTTTGTGCTTGCTAAAAATCTTTCAGCTCTGGAACGTGAAGCCAGTGTGTAAGTGCCTTAAACTTTCATGGTTTCCAATGATCAGCAAGGGGCAACTCTTCCTTTTGCAAGTAGAGGCCCAGTTTAATAGATTTTAACGGGAAGATAACCCTCAGCTCCCTCAATCTATGATGCCAGTAAACACTAGCCTTATGAGTTTAGGGTTTCAGTTGTTAATTCCAAGGTGTAATTGAGACAACATGATGTTCATTTTGTAAATGATGGCTTTCATTTGTCCAAAGGACGTTAAAGTACAGTATGCTTTAGGGTGGGCTTCGCTTGTAATCGATGGATCGCTTCAGTATGAGTTTCCCTCAGTTTCTTAGTCAGATTCACTGCTTTTGTCACATACAAATAACAAAATAGCAACAACAAAAATGCTCAGCTTAAAGTTTCTTACTGCATTTTTCATTAACCAATGATTGATGTGATAGTGTCAAAGTCAATATTTTACATAACGTTCTACAAAAGCCTTTTTTTTAAACTTATTAACTACATAGATGTGTATTTTTGTACAAAGTTGTCACTTGGACAAATGCAGACAGTTGCTCTATGTTTCTGTCCAGTAATATGCTGAGACAGAAACACAGGAGATATGCTGAGTCTTGTTCGCGTATACAGCCTGTGGATGTCGTGACATGGCTCAAAACCTCTGAGATATGCAGCTGGAGAATTTATTGCCAGTGTTCAGTTCCTTGTGGCTCATTGGACATGGAAAGTATAATTTGGGCTCAAGAAGTTACAAACCTGTCATTTATGTCCTATGCACAAAAACATTCATGCTGAAAACAGGAGTCGAACGACTAATTAAAACATGATAAAGTGAACAGCTGTGCAAGCTAAACAAAATGCCCGGAGGTAGTTAGGTCACATGGGGTTATTTAATCAGACAAATATTATGGGAGTGTGTTAATGTGGACTTCTGGGAAGCCTTACATCTGCCTCATGTTTAGGCTTAAATCATCATTTAAGATGAAAGATTTCCCTTTTTACATGTAAATCCCTTTTAAACTGTTAACATGCCAAAAATGCATCAGCAGTGCCATTTCTCTACTCACACTGGAATGATGTATTTGACCTTGAGCTTCATTAAGTTCTAACTGTTAGGCCATGCTTGGTCTGCGCAATACTAATCATGCTTTATGAAGCACTTTGGGCTGTATGAAATTAAGGTCAAAATATGTACATAGAAACACAACTCTTTCACTCTCTTTCTTGCTCTCTGCTCTTTCAAACACTCCTTTCGGTCCACGCACTTTTCGTAATGTTTGATAAGTGGTATCAGTTTCCATGTATTGTCAGATGGCACACTCACTCACACACGACACATACACACAATGCACTCACACCCACCTATGCCAGCCCTGTTCCGCCAAGGCTCCCCCCGTTTACGGTAAATGTATGTTTTTGTCACCTGTGGGCCAGAATGAAGTGATGCAGTTAGTTTTGGTATCGTGTCCGTGGCCATGCATCTCCACCGCCAAGAGAGACTGAGAGCAGTGCAGCGTGGGTAGGCGTGGGAGTGCTGTGACAGAGATGACTCAGCTCTCTGTTGCCGGGTAGAGAAACGCCAAACACACTCCCACTCCCATACATTTAAAATTTACTGTTTTTAAGGTAGTTGTCATTCATGCCTCATCCTTTGGTAAACACCCATCTAAACCGTTCATCAGTCATGTGAAGGAGTCCTCTGAAATACATTGTTCACTTCACATTAATTAATTAGCTGCCTTGCATATTTCTATTGGTGGAAACAGCCTCTTGCGCAGCTAGCGCTTAATATTTCTAGACATCCACCAACAATCTAATCCTAACTTAAAAAATACAAATAGTAACAGATGGTGAGAGCAGACTGCGCTGAGAGCGGTAAGCTTTTTATATAAAGTTAATTATATGACAGGTTATTTGGAGAATATAGTTGGGATAAGGTTGAGATCACTTTTTTTCTCCATACCTCTGTTTTTTTTTCTGAACGTGCACCCTAACTCTGAAGTGTGGTATAATAAATGCAGTCCTTAATCCGTTCAGAGCATAATTCAGCCTGTGATTTGGTTAGACAGCTCATAACATGCATTTGAAAAAAGTTTGGTGAATCTTATAGAGGGATTACATATTTTACGGCACGCTGTGAAGTGTTTTTGAAGTCTTTTTGTCTAAGTCTAACTTAGTAGACAAGGATGTGTGCTGATACAATTTACTTTATCAGAAAATTCCCACTCTGAACATTAGCCGTGAAGCACTTAGCATATCTTCTTCTTTTTTGAATTTTGTTGATTTAATTACTGCAGCTTAAGTGACACTCATAGTGATTATTAAAATGGTAAAGGTACAGTTAGGGATAAGCTCAAATTTAGCTTCACCCACTAAAAATACGAGTTTTAAGCGTTTTCAGTTGGGCTTAAAATGTTACACATCAAAGCACCTTGAGATGCATACATAGGGACTTCATAAGGACAGCTGCAGATATTTTTTTTTCAACTTACTTGACAGGGTTACAATTATTTATTTAAAGGTTTGCCTTTGACAGATAAGAGCAGCTATAGAAGAAGTGAGAACCTGCTATGTGTCATCCAGAAAATTAAAGTAGAAACCGAAGAACAGAAAATGACTCTGCATCACGTCTCCCTCGACAGTGATCCGCTGTGTTCTCAGTCTGAGAATACGCCGTATTTAAATGTTTGATAGTATTTCACTCACATGCCCATGAATACATATATTAAAACTGATTTGTCAATATACTGCAAGTTAGATAAAGGACTGTTAATACTGTCCTGATGTAACCGATTAATGAATTGGGTTCCCAACTTGGTCTGTGCCCAGTAATATTTTCCCATAAAAAAAATAAAAATTTTCAGTTTACTTCTCTTTCCTTAAAAATTAAGAGAATTTGTTTGAAAGTAGAAGACGACAGAACAAGTGACTTTTTTAAAAATTGGCTCCAACGATCAGGAATAACTTTAGTACGTGAGCTGCACAATAAATCCTAATTCTACTATTTACAGTATGCTTAGGGTTTATTTACTATTCAAAATGTTTTATCTAGTTTAAATATTTCAGCCATGCTGTTTTTACTCTGATAGGCATGAAAAGGCCCAAAGCTGCAGAAGACTGTATATGAAATCAGAGTAGTTTTGACTCAGGTTCACTAGAAACTAGTGAGTCGAATATATTTTTATCTCGTACGTGCTTTACAGTAAATCCAGAAAATGAGAACAGACCAAAACAAGTGACTATATAAAGATGATGAAAAAACAACATAAGCAAGAACTAGCAAAATGCTTTTGTATGCATGTGAGCAAGTGTGTGCACGTAAGTTTAGTATTGGTTTGAATCAAACAGGTTTTGTTTTGTCTTAACATGAAACTATGACATTGTCCTTAAAAAACCTTTCATTGTAGAAATTCATGAGTCAGTATTGTACACTTTTCCAGTCATGGGGTCAAGGTGCCACATGACTTGTGGACTTAGTAGAAATAAGTATTGTGTTACAGTTAAAATAGTGCGACAATAGACTGATGATTTTCTGTAGAACTGAGCCTCCCACGTTTGTTTTTATTTCACATGAAAATCTAACTGCTGAGCTCCAGAAAGTCTCCTCCTAAAAAAAAGTCAAGTGACTTTTGATGTGTGTGTGTGTGTGTGTGTGTGTGTGTGTGTGTGTGTGTGTGCACGTGGTATCGCATGGGCGTGTGCGCTGTAGGCCAGGTTCTGAGTGAGATTTCTGTGTCCCTAAATGACGATAAACCCTTCACAACAGTCAGGATAAGGGTGTGTGAGTCAGATGTCAGGCTTGAGATCAATAAATGTTAAAACTGAATATCCTGTCAAGGTGAAAACAGTAGTAGGTCACTAGTTTGTGGGCGTGTGTGTTCTGTTGCACCTTTACTCATCATGAATTACGCTTCAAGATACAGTAAATGACTAAGAACGGCACAAACATCACTCTGCTCATTACTCAGGGTTGTAAGAGACAAATGACAAAGAAGTTTTCAGAAGCTCATATTCTACGGTTAGCTGTCTCATTTGTAGGCTTTTATTCTTGGTAACTCTCAGAGAAAAATGACTGTCCTGTTAGAAACAGCACTTGGTGAAATATGGAGGTTACAGGGTTCAAATGATCCTTTAAAATGAACTCGCCTCAGTTTGAAATTGCTTTTTGATGCTATACTATGGCCACATTCAGTTAAAGAAGTCAGGACAGTTACTGTAAATAAAGTACAAGTGCTGTCAGCCTCTAGTGGTGTTTCTTGTCTGTGCTTCATTTTTCCATTTTAACAACAGTGCATTTCTCGTTTATAAGTTCATGTTTTTTTAAAGTCATCTGCCTTCTGTATAGAAAGAAAAATGCAAAGCTATGAAAAAAATTGATCATGCTTTCAACCAAATGTAAAATAAAAGATATTGAATACTATAGCTGCAAGGATTGATGTACTAATTTTTTCTCAATCTGCCGTTTTAATAGGATCAAATCTCCGTTTTGTCAGAACTATCAAACATTATGCAGGTTTAGGTTCTGTGTAGCAATTTGTCATAGATGATGGTAAACTAACTAAAATACTTTTACATAAAATGTAATGGGACAGAATTATTTAGAAAAAGAGCTTATGCTCAAGAACTGAGAGGCAAACCAAAGTGTTTAATATATCTTTAATGCTCCGAGGTTGTGCAAAACATTACAGATGGCTTCCTTTCAAATAAAAATGATGATTAGTTAATGAAAATCATTGTATATCAGGAGGGATTAACCTTAATAAATATATGCAAGTTGCATTGGAAAATTAGGGCATAATGACATCATATAGGACATTGTAATAACAAGCAGAATAGGAACGCTTTATTGGTCGTTATAAAGTGGTAATTAATAAGTTATTCTGTATGATTGTTTTCTGCAATGACAAGATTATTAACTATAAGGGATTTGTGTCAATAACCTCTTAATTAGAGATGCAAAAGAGATACTTTTGTTTTTGTTACATATATCAATACAATAATACATTATTTTTGTAGTAAAATCACCTTATGACATTCATACTGAGCAAAGTATATTAAGATTGTAATTCACAAACAAAATCGTATTTGTTAACTATCAGTAATGAATGGGTTATTCAGGGAAAACTATTAGTATACTTAAAAAATACTTGGAGAATATTGTCATGCAGTTTAAGTTATTAGTTACTGCTTTATAATCATGAATAAAGAGCCTGTAAAATGACAATAGCTGGTTAACAGTGCATTTGTATGCCTATAAAGAGTTTGCAGTATTTTACTTGAATTCAGAAGGTGTGCGTATCTGTTTCGTTTTTTGGTACCAAACTAAAGAAACTATAACTTTGCCGCCTCCAAAGTCACCCTCTCATTCCCCGGTTAAACCACACGGTTTCGACTTCGTGTCAGGTTACCTGGTTTAAATGTTAGATGACTGTTTTTGGCTCTTTCTATTCTTCTTCGTGATCTGTAAACCAAACAGAGTTATGCCAGGGCGAAGAACAGGACATGTAGAGAGAACAGCCGTGTGGGAAACAAATTTCCCCTTGTGGGACTAATAAAGGTATAAAGGTATATCATTGTTAAGTCTTTGTTCTGGGAATCAATATCAGAAACAATTGTACCAGTTATAGGATACAAATCATCTCCCCCCATGGAAACAGTTGTTTATAAAAGCTATATATAGAGGGATCAACAGCATAGTCAGTGTTTTATGGTGCAACATGGCTAATGTTTCTGAATGCACCTGACTCCACAGCAGCCTGCAGGTCTTCACTTTGCAAAAAATGCATATAAAATAATACATTTTTTATATTTGTTTATATCCTCATGAGAACTGGGGAAAAGAGGATCTTCCCCTTGAACTTTTTTTGTGATTTCCTTCCTCTTTGAAGATAAAAGAGGCCACCCAAACAAATGAGATATCAATAGAAAGCCCAGGTTGTTCTATTATTTGTACATCTGTACTTAATAGGGGAGCTCAAATAAGTCAAAAGAGATATACATATATTTATATATGTATATTTACTTTCATTGCTACATGATCAATGAATATTTTCTCAGTTCAGCAGCACACCTTAAAGGTAAACACTTGCCACTGTGATGGACTTGCGACCTGTCCTCTCACCCTGTGACAGATGACATAGGCTCCAGCCCCCCTGCAGCCTTGAAACGGATACGTTGAAGAGGACGGATCCATGGATGGATGGACTTTTGTATTTCCTTCTTCTTCTAATATTCTAATAATAATGATAATAATAATAATAAGTAGTAGTGGTGGTGGTGGTGTGAGTGTTAGCATTATTACAACCTTTCCAGGTAGACAAAGAAAAGTAAAGAAGCAGAGGAGATCTTAGACTAGAGGCCAGAGTTGACCTGTTTTATTTTCTGCTAAATCTCCTTCTGTTTAAATAAAGAATAAAACATAAAAAATAAAAACAGGACTATTTTGCAAAACAAACGCCAACACAAATCTTAAACAGAAACTTGGATTGTCAAGTTAATCCCAGATCTGAACATAGTAGGCAGGACTGGGGCTCAGTGCAAGCTTTAATGCTGATTGCACTGGCAATAAACATAAATCCCAAATCCAAAAAGCCAGTGGAGAAGAAATTCAAAAATCAGAGAATACTAAGAATTTTAAAGGACTAACAAAGACAGAGGGGGACTTGATTCTAGGTGATTGACAACTAAGGACAACTCCACAAATGACAAGAGGAGACTGAGACAATAAATACAAGAGATAATGAGGGAAGAGGAAAGGGATAGAGAAGACAGATGAAACTAATCATGGAAGACAAAACAAGAGACTAAACATAAAAGACTACCAAAATAAAACAGGAAATGACTCAGTAACTCAACGCCTTGACAAAGACTCTTAACATACAACTTCACATAGTAAGATATGAGGGGAAGGCTAAGAAAATGAAACTATACCAAATAAACTTAAAGCAGAAAACTAATTGGACACCATTAACTTAGACAACAAACTAAGTTCACACTTGCTTGCAGCAAGAAGGGTTTTGACCCAGTGGCTGGGTTTTGTGTACCTGTGTGAGTCCTCTCCACACACTCCAGCTTTAGTCTAAAGACATGCATGTTGGGTTACTTGATAATTCTAAATTGTCCTTAGGTGTAAATTTGAACATGAGTGGTTGTCTGTTTCTGTGTGGCTCTGTAATAAACTGGCAGCTTGTCCACAGTATTCCCTGCCTTTCACTCTGATGTCTAGGATGGGCTACTATACTTCTGCAAACCTCAAGTGGAAAAGTGGGGAAAAAATGAATGCATGAATGAATTCCTCATTGAATAAGTTAGCTTCCATCCATCCATTCTCTTTCACTTATCCAAATTTGGGGGGGGGGCTGGAGCCTGGAGCCTATCACAGCTGTCTTAGGTCAAGAGCAGGGTACACCGTGGACAGGCTGCCAGTCACACAAGCATTCATAAAAGTTCTGGAAAGCTAATATAGTTTATTTTCTTTGCATGTCTTTAAAAACATTTTTAACTCATTTGACAGGTTATAGCATAACTGCACATTGCAGTTATGTTTAGTTAAATTTGTTTCAATATATAAGCTTGTTAAGTATCCATTTAAATCTAGAGAGTATTTTAATATTCCATTTGCTCTGGTCAAACTTCATCAGTGCATTAGATTTGTTGTGGTTTTAGCCTGTGCTCATCAGCTTTTCAGGAAACACTGTTTCCCCCCTTCGTCACTGCCTCAGTAAGTCACCATATGCGGACTTTACCTGGTCGGAGTAGATCTCACTGCAGGGGTGTTTCAGAAACTGAAACCTAGGTGACTGTCAGTAAGATGAGGTCATGCTACACTCGCTAAATGTCAATGTGAAAGCCAGAAAAAGGGAAGAGGCGATAAATTGGTGTAGTTTATTTTTTTAACCACTAGAGGGAGACTCCTTCCCACTGAAAAAAGCCAAGTCTCTCTTCTTTGTTTTTCTTCTTCTGCAGTTCTCTCATATGTATTCGCCTAAAATACATTTCAGGCAAATTAAAACACTGTTTTCGACGCTTTAAAAAAAAAAAAATATATATATATATATGAAAAATTCGATTAAATATCAGCCTAACATCCGACCAGGGGCTGTTTCACAACATTAATACCAAATTTGCGTGACAGATGGTCCAGGCTATTGTCACATCTTAGAAAAAAGTTTATCCACCTTTTCTCGGACAGTATGTCGTAGTTTTCATCCAGTTTTTCCCGATTAACTTCTGGGTAGTTGTGGCGGTCAGTGGTGAGTTTAAACTTGGGGGGAAAATAGATATATATGAGTTTTATTCTATGTTTCTTTCCTGTTGTTATATTTTCTAAAGGAAACAACCCTGTGTTGCTTTTGACATCTTTCATTCCTCCTATAATTGTGTTTAATCAAAATCACATAGTCGACATCACCTGTTAATATTGAGCAGTTCTGCTGTGAAATTATTTACAACAGACTTCCTCTTGTGTCCGGTCTTAGCCCACAGAATTCGCATTAAAATGCGGTCATTTTGTACTTTTTTCCTTCCAAGATTTCAACACCAGCAAATGTCAAAAATCAAATTTGCCAAAATAAAATACTGCGATTCTTCCCCGTGACCTATGGGGGAGAACCACACACACCCTGGTTTTAAATTTATCGTCGTAATGAAATTTTCTGCATGTTACCTTTGCGTGCCTTTTCCCCTCCAAGAAAAATGTGTGTACCACGATGAAACTTTAAATAATAAAAGAATGACTTCGTTATAAGTCCTAATGTAAGAGTCTCGAAGATTTTATGAAAGACAGGAGCAGAGTACGCAGTTAAATGTTTAATGATAAGTAGGCGCATGAAGAGTCGATTCAGTTTCAGTAAGCTGCATTTGCAGGAATGGATTTTATTCCTTGGTGTGATAAATAATTCGACATGGAAATGTGATTTTTCTTTGAACGTGTGCATGTGTAACTCAGCCTTATTTTCTTGATTGATTACTTGAGATGCCTCGATCGTCTCTGGGCTCTTCGGACTTTGGTTTCTGCGGAGAGAGTCGATGGCCTGCAAAACTCAAAACATGTCCGGTGTGCTTCTGCTTTGAGGCGCAGAACAATTATTCACCTAAAGGGAAATAAAGGGACAAAGGCGTGGACGAAATGAAATGTTAATGTGACCACCGTTTGGTCACTTCACGTCTTGTCTTACTTCTCTTTGATTCGTAAAGGAAGACATAGTGGGTGTCTGAGGTTTCGACGCGTCCCTGCTTTTAACACCATATTTTCCACCGACTCTATGAACGTGTTATGTTATCAGGCTGCTTAGTGTTTTCTCACAACAGCCCATTACTGAACTTGGAATATTAAAATGACGCATAAAAAGATCGACCGAAGCTGATGTTATACGTCTATAAAATACAAAGGAGTTCCGGTGATCTGCCACTGCGTTCATATTGTCCGTGCTCGAAATAAAAACGGCACTCAAGACATCTTTCATAATCAAAAATGGCTTCATAGTGACGAAAAAATCAAGATCGTCACGTGAATATAATGTAACAATACATTGAGGTATATTTCTCTTTGCAAATATGCACTAAAATTCCCACGTCAGTTTAGTGTACCGGCATACATTCACCCTGTAAACAACAAAAACAACAAGAACCAATTATCAAAAGGTCACAGCCTGATAAGCTTCCTGTGTGATGTGAAGGCAGACATTTGACATTTTGGGTTTGTTTTTCCTTCTCTCACTTTCTTACACACAGAAGGAAATTAAGTTACATTCAGATGCGTAGGAATTCACGATGAATCTGTTTTAAAAACATAGAGGCTACATGCAAAATACAAAAGGGGTGTAAATAAAAGTTGCTTTAAATATTTAGCTTTTGCAATGGATATTTTATTCAATTTCTTGGAATGTGTAGCATTTATAGCTAGTAACTGTAGTCTTTCATCTTCATTTAATTTTAAACCTGACAAAAGCACTAAAAATAAGTGAAATAGTTTCTGTCTTGCAGCATAAATACTTAGAAAAAATATCAATCTTTTGTACAATTTATCTCGATTAATTATGAAATTCTGTGCAAAACACACAGACATGAATCCTTGCATTTCTTTTTCTGTAAGCTTAATTTTGAGCTTTGAAAGACAAAATTCATGAAAGGAAAGAAATGGACAAGACTAAAGACAAAAGAGCTTTAAGTAAATTTCAGTTATTTAACATCCGAGTCATGCTTCTGCACAGAATCAGAAAAATACGACAGGAAAATTCAAAACCAGATTTGAAGCAGCTTAAACAAGCACCCAACTGTGAAATCAACTTCAGAGTTTGAATTTCATTTTCTTTGAACTTTGAATATATAAAGTTTCAGATCTTTATTCTCGCGTGAGTGTGTTTGTGTGTTTCTGAGTCACCTGCGGTTGTGAGGAAGATAATATTCACCCCACTGATGTCTCTCACTTTAAGTCAGCGTAAAATGGATATTAGAAATGTTAAAGGTTGAATGGTAGCTCTGTGCAGGGCATACGTTTGAGGCGTTTCACGTGGGTGTAGGATTTGGACCGTGTTTACTTGTATTTCACGTTGTAGCTTTGCTTTTGCTTAGGAAACCGAGCTTTAAGCTGCTATAACTGTGAACCACACAAAATAATAGTAAAGGGTGTACTGAAAAATAGAAAATAATTGAACTACCCCAGGAAACAAACTGATAGTTTGGCAATAATTTTAGGGGAACATTATTTTATGCCTTGCTCCTGCAAAAGATATTTCCATTTTGTCCCCTTGCACTGCTTTAAAATGAGAACACTTACAGTTTAAAGATTAACACCCCAGTCAGTACAATTTAAATGGATAAAAACATGTATGTTATATGAAATGTATAAATTGCTATTGCTGTTATGTTGAAATTAGATTTTATTCAGACTTGGATACGCTGGATTTTTGGTATAAAATGTGTTCAATATTTTGCTCATTGTAAATTGCTGTCACTGCTTTACTGCCCTTGCTAATTTTACTTTTAAAATAAAATATTTCTTCTTACTTGTTTACATTGAATTTTCACCACTTTTTACCCGAACACTCGTCTGGTTTCTCAATGTGAATTTACGGTTTTCTGAGTATGGACAGTTCTGCACCAGCAAGTGCAAGAACCAAGACTGTTAATGTTTAAGTCCAGATCTAGCAGTCTTGATCCTCATTTCACTTATCTTGTACTTAGACGCCGATTGTTGTGGATTTGTGGTTTCCAGTGTTTGTGTGTTAAAACAGGCCAGCATGGCTGAGACTGCTGAAGTGACTAGTGCGACTTTGTTAGTCAAATGTTAATTAAAGCAGTGTTCCTGTTGCTGTGAGGATGCAATAACAAAAATGAGACATATCACATCACTTATTTCTTTATGTAAGATCTAAGAACTCTGAATAATTTTCTGAGTTGGCTTATATGTATTAATTTTTTAATAGAATTATTCAAATTAAGTAAAATGTACTTGCTTTAGTACATTTAATTAAATTCATGTGACTTTTTTATGTTGTTTTACATCGTGATTTAGGGAAAGCACACTGACAGTAAACTAGTTAATAAATGTTTCCTTCTTAGGTTTAATTTGGTTTTCGCTGAAACTATAATTGAGGCAATGTTGCTTTAAAGGTCTCAATTTTTGTAGTGGAAAAAAGATCAACTAAAAATTGCAGCTATAGTTGTTTCTCCTCCTTCGTTGTGCAAGACGTTCTCTGTGACTTTGATATTTGTAGTAACCACCTTAACACTTGACTAAGTGTAGTGGAAAAAAGATCAACTAAAAATTGCAGCTATAGTTGTTTCTCCTCCTTCGTTGTGCAAGACGTTCTCTGTGACTTTGATATTTGTAGTAACCACCTTAACACTTGACTAAGCTGCATTTTAGACCAAAGAATAGCTTTTTCAAGGTTGTGTGTGGCAGAAGCACTCTTGTGCAAACACATTCAAGGTGATCACCGAAGTGCTTCCTCCTTCATCAGATGACTGTATCGACAGACTGCAGGCTTTTTATCTCTGCACAGTGAAGATTTTTAAAAAAAAAATCTTTGACTCAGAGGACTTTTTATTTACAAAAGTGCTCTGAGTGAATTAATTGCATGCTTTTTTTTTTTTGGTTTGGTTGGGTTTTTTTGTTCTATTTTTTCCACCCTCTCTCTCCTTGAACACAATTGTCTTGAGCGGATGCTTCCATAGATGTAGGGGGGAAAGGACTCGAATTCCCACATGTATCAAATAAAACTGCACAATGGTGCATTTTTTCAAATCGTATTCATCTGATCTGGGGCGATACCTTCTGCAAAATATGTGGGCATCAAAGCACCATGTGTTGTACTCTTCTGGTTTCGAGCTGCTGTGCGTTAATGATAATACAACTGCCTGTTTTTGTCAAAGCGATTGTTGACTTTCAAGCATTTCCTAATAACTTAATGAAATAATTTAAAGGAGGACTTCTAGCTTTGAGGTTATTTTACTGTCCATTTTCAATTAAGAAGTGATAGTTTTGTAGTTTTTTAAAAAAAAGAAATTGTATTTTATTGTTTTTTGTTTGTTTGTTTACCCCTGTTGTACCCCGTTTAGTTATACATTGCCTGTCTATACAGGGATAGAGGACTCAACTGTCTGCATCCCTGATTTTGCTTTGATAACTGTTTTCCTGTTGTTGAACAGAAACACATTCTCTGTAGTTTCATTAAAATTGTACTGATATGAAATTAAATGCACCACTTCACTCTGCAGGTGCTGACCCTCCATCTGATTTATACTTAGCAAAAGATGTAATTGCTGTTCCTATTTAGGAAGTGAAAGTCTTTAGGATCTATTTACTTTAATTGGAAAGATTTGCAGCAGTTTCTGTCACAGAAAATATGAGAAATTATTCATTTTAATTAAAAAGTTTACAATCAGAAAAGAAGAAAAACCAAAAAGTGAATAGTTTGAACTAAGGTTCTCCTAGTCAGCTTTTCATTTAATACACATATATTTGATTTAATACAATAAAACAGCATGCATGCAGTCTTAGGGACCAAACAAATACAAACAAGCTATTAAGCCCCTGACTGTTTTACACTACTGATGCAGCAAAGAAAAAGGCAGAGAATTTATTTCCTCATGCGTTTGGTTGAGTTGGATAAAGGCATGTTGCAAAGCAAATATTGTTTCTCAGTCACAGAACTCTAAGCAAATCCTGTTTATTAATCTTTCCAGTGCTTGGAAACTTGAATATGGCTGTGTTTGTAGTTTAGCATTTCAATATACAGCTTCAGTTTTTAAAACATATATATTTGAGAGGACAATTTAAGGTAAAATCCTGAATCAAAATTAAACTAAATGCTATTAGTTTGGCTATATTGAAGAGAAGATTGGAGCTGAAGTAATGTTTGTCCAGTGTACATGCTCAGGTTATGTAAGGCCAATGTTGAATCAATAACAGCATTAAAAACACATCACTGATCCAGTATTTGCCTCTGTCAGAGATGTCCTAAAATAACTGGATCACCTAGTGTTGTTGATTGCCAAAGGACAGTTTAATGTAAAGGTCTTATTTAAATTAGAGCCTATTGTAATAAAACTTTTAGCACAGTTTCTATTTTTATAGAAGGACTCATTGTTTTTTTTTTGGTTTTTGTTTTTTTTAGTGTGCAGCAGTCGGTGTGCACTAAAACCTAATGTTTGTGTCCACCTAAGCTTCATAAGGAAATCAGACAGGGATCCTGCAGTGAGGCAAGGCGAGCTAGGGAAATGAGAGATCATTATCATTTAAGTCATCCCGTCCCTCATACACCTACACAACCAGAGCTGCTAACACCCTCGCACATCGCATGCAGGTTCACAAAAATCTCACAAACTTACATTCTCACTTTGTCTCTTTCACATTTAGCACTGAATCCATCATCATGGCTTTCTACATTGACATTTTATCGTAATGTTTGCGAAGACTATAAAAGTCTTTGGCACAGTGAAAACCTCATGAGTCACCTTGATATATTATGAACCTGCTGTGTGTCCATAAGAGTTTTTTTGTTTTTGGCACTTGTATAAAATGATAGTCTCTGCTTCCAGGTGTCCGTGGATCATTTAATTCTTAACTCCAAATTAATTACTGCAAAATGTCCATCTTAAAGTCACTATTAAATCCTTCAATTAATTTAAATGTTACAGATAGCACAGATTTTTTGGGGGAGTCTTGGGAAAGAATAGGACAGGGATTAGGGTGTTGATGACACATGGGTCTTTTTCGAGGTTTCCATTAAGTGCTACTGATTTAGGCGAGATAACCTCAGGTAACGCCCCTTCTGCTGGTTGCAGCCTGCCATTGGGGGGTAAAAATGACACCTTTTAGATATTTAGACAGCTAACAGTCAACTATTGTTCCAGAAAGGAAAGTGAAACTTTCCTTTTTGTGTTATGTCCCAACATGTTCCTTTCAATTCAGAAAGTATTATCTTAATTATCAGTGACTCTCTGATTTTGGGATCTTGGTGATAAAACTAGTTACCAAAGGCCATGGATTTCATGTCTAGTTGCTTTGACCAACCTGGTCAACCAAACTGAACCGTCCACCGCTGGCTAAGGAAACCGGCCAGATTGACCAGTTTGACTGTTATTCCCAAAACAGGGTTACTGACTTTGGTGGTCTCTGCACTGTGAGCACACGTAGATCATTCATTATTGACTTTACCGTAGAACTAGCCTACTTCTGTGCAGTAACATATACAATAATTGTGGTAGTACACTCAATATGTTTAAGTCTGACAGATTTTTGTCTCAAGAAATGTTAGATTTAATGAATAAATATGGGGTTCTGTTTCTCCCTGCCATAACTGTAAAGAGAAACCTCTGAAAGAGCATGCAGACTTTAACATTGGGGCATAAAATTGTAATCCTTAATTTTATGGTCTTGTAAATTTTATTGTAAACCTGTAATTTGGCTCCAATTGCATAGAAAATGGATATATATATATAATAGATTAAGACTTTTATTGGTGATTTTCAGGGGAATTTCCCTTACAAAGAGGCCTCATTTAAATAGAATAGAAAAAAAAATAGCTTACTTAAATTTCGGTTGACACCCACCAGAAATGAGCCAACAAGGCAACAACAACGATCCACTAATTGGCGAGGGTGGTTCTTCACAGAGTTTTCTTCAGCTGTAACCACATGCAGTAGTGGATGTTTTCCTTTTTTGTGCAGTATATTCAGTAAAATTAACCACCTGGCTCAAAATGTCACTTTTCTCTCTGCAATTTGATGCATTTCCTGATGTTCCACACATTGTTAGCATGGCATTTAGAGCAGATGAGCGTGACCTTTGAACGTTAACATCGAGAGAAAAACTCATTTGAATCTTGCACACAGCTGTAAATAGCAGGTACATCATCCTGTTATATATCTAAAAATATGCAGAATTCTGCAGGAGTGTGTGTGACTTCACATTATATATTAATCATTGTGCACACAATGATGGAACAAATGATGAGAAATCTGTTGTACCTGATGCACTCCAAGTGAATGAGGTAGATTATTTCTTTTAACTTTTAATTTTACTATTTTGTTTCTTTGATTTGTTGAAATCTAAAAAAAAAAAAATTATCCAGATGCTACTGTGTGCCGTTGCATACTAGTTCTATATACTGGCTTGTCAATCTATTGGCTCAATATTTGGAACCAGAGCTGAAGCCTAGTTTTAGTAGTTTTGTTTAAAAATGCTTTTACAGTTAAGAAGCGATTAGGGGTAATTGTGTAATGTTCTTTAAAGTGATTAATTACAACTGGTATAAAAATCCACAGAAAAAGAGATGTGGGGAAAGATGAAAGAAACTGAAAAAAAATAAGCCAGATGAAGTGTGGAGAGTTCAGGTGAGGGGAGTGCGTGGGCTTTATTTGGTGCCACAGATGGTACACACATATACAGAAAATGTTAAATGTCATCATGACATCTCCTTGAATAGTAAAGCCTTGTCTGAAACCCACAAACCTTTTCTCAGTTTTGTTTTTCAGAAGTTGTCAAAAAAATAAAAAAAAGCCTTGGTTCACCTTGACACTGACTAAAATGTTTTGCGCCAAGAATTGTTCACATTCCTGGAACACATGAAGAATCATTGCCACAACTCACCTGTTTATTTATCAGAAACAGTTGGTTTGTGATGGATTCCCCTTTCACAGCCTGCTTGTTCCTGTCTACCAGTCACACTGCGCGGTGCAAGGAAATGATCTGCTAATTTGAAGTAGAGAGAAATCATGTGCCGAGCGATCACAGGCGACCTGCTTACTGTCTGCCCTTATCTGATCTGCCTCTCACTGATCTAAAGCTGTGTCATCATTAAAGCAGAACTCTGCCTCATCTGCCTGAACTGGACTTTCCCAGTATTTTCAATCCTTTATCACATCTGACTACAACCGTTTCAGATGCAAGGAAACTGCATATTTCTTCTCTGGTGACGTGCTGACCTGGCTGGGTGTAGCTCTACAGCAAGGTGTCAAAAAAGCATCTAAGCATCTGTGTTTTAAGTATTTATGCAACCTAAGAAAATTTTTTTCTTGTTCTTGTTTTCTGGAAGGGAATTTTTTTAATGTATTGGAGGTTTTTGGAAAAACACTATTTCATAGTGTGCAAGTTGGCTGCTAGTGCAATGGACCTGTAGTGCACAACTGGCAAATATTGACCATGGCATTACTTCAAGCAGGCCACAAAGTAGAGTTCTTACGATTGGAGCTTACTTACATACGATCTCACAAAGTTTGTAAGTAAGCTGCAATCCCAGCAGATATGCTGATCTGGCCCACGTCAGCTTAAGATTTGCCAATAGGTAACTGGGAGTGTGTAGCCAGTTGTCTCATATATAGTGTGCCATTTTAGCAACCCACAGTTTCTGTGCTTGTGCAAGTCACTTTGCAACCCACCCCCACCCAAACTCCTTTTCTTTCTGTGTTTAATTTAATCAGTGTCATGTGTGTTGCCACCATTCTGAGCAGTGCTGAATCTAGTTGCTCTCCACCTCCAGCTTTCATGCATGCGTACGAAAGGGTGGGAAGGTAGAAAATAGCACAGGTAGAAATAAGACATTTTCTTTTGGGTATAGAAATACCCTTTTGGGTGCGTCAAGAAATGGTGATACCATGACATGAGAGTAAAAGCAACTTCAAACATGTATTAAAAAAGGTTCAAGTGGATGTTAAAATGTGATTGCATCACACTTGTAGCGAAAAGCATGTAAGTGAGACAGTAGCACAGATGATGCTGTTAGCAGTAGCACAAGTCCATAAAATGATATTAATTTTCTCAAACTTTGCCAACCATTAATTTCTTACTGCAGCCAAAAGGGACTGTTCTTCTGTCTTCTGTAAAGACAGACGAGGGTGTCATCGGAAAAAAACAAAATACGTCTACCTCTCTCTCTCTCTCTACATACATATATATATATATATATATATATATATATATATATATATATATATATATATATATACATATATATATACATATATACATATACATATACATATATATATATACATATATATGTGTGTATATATATATATATATATATATATATATATATATATATATATATATATATATATATATATATATATATATATATATATATATATATATATATCTTCGATTCATTAAAGATGCTGAACAAACCGTGCGTAAGAAGCTTTAACAAACCTGCTTGCACCTGTGGCCTATAAATCACAGAAAAACTTGATGGTGGCCTATAGCCTCAGAGCAAAATAGAAAGGCAGTCTCTCAGAAGATTAAAGCCAGGCAGCAGGTATTACTTGGCTGACTCAATAGTGTGTTGATGAATGAAGCCAAATGTGCAGCTCGGGAGTGTGTTGAAGCCGCGGTAAAAAAGGTGGGGAAAAAAAGAAGAGACTATAAAATTCACCACAGGATCAAAACATAATGTAATGTTAATTGTACCCACCACTTACAATAGCAAAATACGGTAAAGATCTAATCAACAAGTCTAGAAAGCTATGACTGGATTATTTTTTAAATGATTTAACGTAATGTAAATCTCGTGTAAAGATTCTAATGGAGGGCTACAGTCTGGCAGAGAAGACACTTACTATACAATAAATCAGTCTTTTTCTTACTAAGTCAGCCAATTATTCATGTCTGAAAGTTACTACAAAGCCACCACTGTTTGCTTTTTAGGTTGGTTTTCAAGTAAGGCTAGAATGAGCAAACTCCCCTGCCTTTAAGGCTGAAGAAACTCTTTCAAAAGCCTACTGATTAAAGCCAGACCTGCCTAGCGCTCAGCAGTTTTCATCTGAATAAACTGGTTTGTTGGACAAGGGTCCAACATATCATTATACTGTCATTAGATAAATTGACATTCACTTAGTGATCTCAAAGCTTTAGTAAGAAACACTTTGCAAAGTTGGTTGTGTCAATTTTAAGCCTGCAAGAAAGATGAAAGGTGAAAGATGGCCACAAAAAAGTCCATGCTCCTGACAAGGAGCTTTTGTCCAAGAAAACATTCTCATTATTTTTTGATGCCATCCACATTCACTTTTGCATGTTTGCACAATGAAGCATTATATTCACAAAATGCTTCAGGCTGGTTTGGCATCATTTCACAATCATGAGTTTATCTACATTTACTAGTCAGATAAGTTTTCCTCAAAAAAGGATGTTGTGAAACGATGACTCAACATGTCATAGCGAGGGTGGGTTTACTGCTGACAGGAAAACTACCTGTCTATTAATAAATGTCTCACAATGACTTGTCTTGTACATAACGTCTGAGTAGTCATTGTCTTACTTTTCCTCCACATCTGAGTTAATTGCTCCTCATAGCGTTAAGTGGATCATTTTATTTTAATGGTCAGATTAAAAGCTAGCAAAGTTTTTGATGTGACAGCTGACAGGCTGACCTATGTGAAAAGTAGCTTGTTAGTATTTCCCAACTACTATAAGCTGTGAATTGGGAAATCACTGGGGTACACCCGCACTACTCAAATGGGAAAAAACAGAGTGTGTTTGATACAAAAGTGCAAAATCATGCAGCTGATTGTGACAAATTTTCATGGTTCTCATTTTGCATGAGTACGACAAACATTTGCATTTGTTTTAGTTGATTCATTTGTTGCTAATGTCTAATTGTAATTCCCTGGTGAGTAACTCCACTACTAAGATGCTGGCTGTTTTTGCTTTATGCACTTGCTCTTGAAACCATAATTGCAGGTGACATTTTTTGGCTCTGTTACAGTAACTGGTTTTCTATCTGCTTTACCTTAGATAATGTATCACCCAGAAGATAAGACAGGTGGAATTTAAGCATGGATGCACGAAAAACCTGAGCTATCTATAAATGTTTGAGTCCAATTTTAGCCGTGCTATCTTACTTAAAGCTGATGTTGCTGTTACCCAACACCATGTTGACAAAAAAAGTTTTAAGGCTTGCACTGAAAGGTTGAGAAGCTCTTCTGTAGGAATATCAAAACCTCTAAAGTGCACTGATGTGTCAGTATCGCTTTGAACTCATTCTCAGTTGTCAGATAAAATGAAGCAAATGTAAGATTGTTTTTTCAGTTCTGACAGCTCGACTACGTTTCTTGGACTGCCACAGTTGTATTACAACCACAGAAAACTGTCAATGGGCTATGTCATATTTGCAAATTGTAGGAAACCAGCAAATCACACAAAATCTGACTAAATATGTATTAACACATAAACATGCAACAAAAATAAGCTTAACACGGTGTTTTTTTGTTTTGTTTGCTTTTGTCCTTAAATACTATTTGACAAAATCTTCATTGTAGTCAGATTTTCACCTCAAGCTTTTAGATTAACTTTAAATTATTCTTAGAACTCAACTTAAATGTTTGGCCTGTTAAGTAACATTGTTATGGTGACAAAGTCTGTCACTTGTTTTACTGTATGGGCTTCGTACTGAATAGAGACAGATAAGCAAAACATTTTTAAAAGACTAGTCACTGTCTTATCAACATTAGGTCCCAACCATTGTTTGTTTGTGTGTGACTCTGTGTGCGTGAGACCTTTCCCACTTGTGGTTGCCTTCTCTCCTAGACCGTAGGAGGCCTGCAGTCTTTCACATCAGGACAGCTAGACGTCTGCATGCCACCAACACACAGAGACACACTTGTGTACACACACACACACACACACACACACACACACACATACCCGTTTCTTGGGTTAGAGGGACAATTTCTGAAATTTTTGGCAAATCAGACTGGACATAGGGCTATGGGGACACCGGGTTCCAGAGGTGCTAGAGCTACAATATGCATATCAAAAATCATGAAAAAAATCAGCAAACCTATACACAACTTAAAATTTAAACATTTTCTTTGCTCAACTGAGATATAAAAAAGGCTATTTTTTCAGACATTCTGGTGGTTTGTAGAGACTTTTCTGTAGCTCGGTCTATAAGGACAGTCTGGTGTACAAGGTCAGTGATGTCATCATACATATACACAAAGTATAGTCTGTTCTGAAGGGACACATGGTGTGTAAAGCCAGTCTACTGCACACACACACAGTGAGTAAATCTGGTTTAAAAGGACACATGGTGTGTAAAGCCAGTTCACTGTACACACACACACTGAGTTAATCTGGTTTAAAAGGACACATGGTGTGTAAAGCCAGTTCACTGTACATATACTCACACATGCACTAAGTATAACCTTCTTAGAAAAGAAGGTGTATTATAAGACTGTGACTGATACATCATTATAGTAAAATTGAATAAATTTGCTTAGGCTGCTGCCCCTGCGACCTGGCCTCGGATAAGCGGTTGAAGATGGATGGATGGATGAATAAATTAAAAAATAATAAAAAGACTATATTTTGGTTTTCTCTGATGAGCATTACAATCTGACATACAAGCTTACATAAAACACCACAGATCATATCTGTTGTGATCTACTAACAGGTGGTCAAAGTGTCATTAAAACAACTAGAAGCATAATAATAATAATAATAATAATAATAATAATAATAATGGATTGGATTTATATAGCGCTTTTCTAGGCACCCAAAGCGCTTTACAATTCCACTATTCATTCACTCTCACATTCATACACTGGTGGAGGCAGCTACAGTTGTAGCCACAGCTGCCCTGGGACAGACTGACAGAGGCCAGGCTGCCATATCGCGCCATCGGCCCCTCTGGCCAACACCAGTAGGCAAGTAGGGTAAAGTGTCTTGCCCAAGGACACAACGACCAGGACAGAGAGCCCAGGGATCGAACCGGTGACCATAACACAACAGTGCTTGCATCAACTAGAACAAACTATGTATTATAGAGTTTTTCATTGTCCTGAAGAAACTGGCACTGAGTGGCTGACCAATAAAACAGCACCTTTGCACACCAGGGGTGAGTCGGGCTGACACCATGACTTATACATAAGACTTATATCAACACACAACACATTTGTTGAATTACTGAATTATATTTAATATAACCAACTCAATAATCAATTCCTTAAAAGGAC